>NW_024629856.1:0-2254 GCF_008729295.1 Plectropomus leopardus
GGTGTTCTGTCATGTTTGTACAGGTGAAATATAAGCAGGAGGGCAGCGACGCTCTGTATCGGCAGCTGCCTGAAACCACCGAGACTCAGCTGGCCAAAGAGCTGAGAGGCGTTTACAGCCAGGTGAGGATCACACCTACGGACGAGTGTGAAAATATCTGTGTGATACGTTTGTGAAAGAGCCACGAATTCATTCGGAAAGGAGAGAGTTTTATAACATTAACGCTGATGTGGGATGGGGTGTATTTTGGTCTTGTTTCATGTTTTTTGTTGGTGTTTTTGGATTTTCATGAGTTTCATGATTTTGGTAACTGGGAGAGACGGTGACGCAGGTCGCTGTATTTTTTGTTGACTACAGTTTTTCCTTTGATCGCTGTGATTATTTTGACTAAAAGTGTTTGAACATTTTAATAAACTGATTCCTTTTCCAACGTTTTTTCAAAGTGCTATGTATACTGTCTTTTAAAACATCGATTTTTTTTATTAGTTTATTCAACATGCTATGCGATGGCGTTTCTCAACATTCAATTCGACTTTTTTTTGACTTTTTGGCTATTTTGTTTTGTTTTTTTACTTCAAAGACATCGACTTTTTTGGGCGTTTTTGCGACATGCTACACTGACATTTTTTTTTCTCAGCATGCTGTACTATGACTTTTTTTTGACTTTTAAAACATAAATGTATTTTTTTTTTTTTTAGTTTATTCAACATACTCGACTTTTTTGGACTTTTTTGGCTGTTTTTTTTTCAGCATGGTATATAATGACTTTTTTGACATGCTGTGTATGTTGGCGTGTCAGACAGTAGACCAGCCTCAGCCTCTCAGCGACTTTTAGTTCGTCTCCTGCAGTCTCTGCACCGTGTGCTCTTTTTCTCAGGTGAAGTATAAAGAGGAGGGGAAGAAGGAGATCAGCAAGAACTTGTACTCGCTCCTCCCGGAGACGGCGGAGACTCACTTCGCCAAGCAGCTGTCGGAGATACAGAGTGAGGTGAGGACCCTGAACGCCTCGCGCAGATGCTCTGCAGGTGCATCGTCCCATCAGGATCCCTCAGTGTTTGTTTCTGTAATTTTTGCCGCCAGAACTAAAAATCTGAGGGCGTGTTTTACTCAAACTAAAGCTGCAGTTTGCAGCACTCATTCTGCACAAGTAATCCTGAAAACTGCAATTATGATTCAGGTTTTTTTCCGTTGCATCAGTTATGTTGGTCGGATTTTTTATGTAAATAATTAAAGTGATTTCCATTTTAAAAGGATTTGCATTTTGCAGTTTAAATGGATTGAAGTTCATTCCCTTAGGTAGATATTAAGATTTTTTTTAAAATACTTTGACACAAGTAGAGAATGTTGTAATTATTTTCATTAACCTTTCTTTCTTTCGTTATTTTATTTTTACATTTTTTTTAGACAAAGTATAAGAAGGACAAAGAGGATCTGCCCAACACTTTGTTCTCTCTGCTGCCCGAAACTCTGGAGACTCAGTTTGTCAAAGAGATGGCCGAGACACACAGCGAGGTGAGAAACTTTATTTAGTCATTTTTGTAAGGACAGAAATGTGATTTTTCGGGACGTAAAGCCTGTGAATAGTACCAGTAATTTTTAAGATTAAATCATCAGAAGAGCCGATTGGTTTGGAGCTGAGAGACACAGACAGGAAGCCTTTGAGGGTAAAGATTTTTTGGTTTTGTTGTCGTCGTGTAATTTGTTGACAAAAAGAAAAATGATGAATTAATCACCTTTGCGGTCTTCAGGGACAGTTTGTGTTTAAGGTCCTGAGGGACAGAATCAGGTGTGTGTCCTCCGTCTCAGACACTCCGACACGTTCACACGTCGCAGATAAACTGACCACCGTCGTCTATTCTGGTCCATTTATCAGAAACACATTCAGAGCTGCTGGTGTCTCACTCTGTCTCAGTCTGTCTCACTCTGTCTCACTCTGTCTCAGTCTGTCTCACTCTGTCTCAATCTGTCTCGCTCTGTCTCACTCTGTCTCACTCTGTCTCAATCTGTCTGGCTCTGTCTCGCTCTGTCTCAATCTGTCTCGCTCTGTCTCGCTCTGTCTCGCTCTGTCTCACTCGTCCTCCTCATGTGCAGCTTAAAGGGATAGTTCACCCAAAATCCTTAAGTTAAGATTTATCGTCCACAAAACTCTGACGGAGGTTCACAGAGAGAATGTATGTATGTGTATGTATTTATGTGTATGCATATTTAGTTATTTATTTTGTATGACCTGTTGTGATTATATTTACTTTTTATA
>NW_024629857.1:0-1656 GCF_008729295.1 Plectropomus leopardus
ATACTATAGCCTTGCTTTTTTTCTTCATTTTTTCAACATGCATTTTGATGGTGTTTTTGACGATTTTTGAAACGTTCTATGCTATGGCATGTCTAGTCGTACTATTTCATGATGTTTTGAGGTGTTTTTAACTGTTTTGGGGACGGGTCATATTTTGACATTTTGGCCATACTATACTCATGCCATAGCATAAAAAGTTGTAAAAATGAACAAAAACACCATTAAAATGCATGTTGAAAAAATGAAGAAAAAAGGCAAGGCTCGTCGTACTATTTCATGCTGTTTTGAGGTGCTTTTAACTGTTTTTGAGACGTGTCATATTTTGACATTGTTGCCATACTATAGCCTTGCCGTTTCGGTCATTTTTTCAACATGCATTTTTATGTTGTTTTTGACCATTTTTGCAACTTTCTATGCTATGGCATGTGTAGTTACGCTATTTTATGCTGTTTTGAGGTGTTTATAGCTGATCTGGGGACATGCCATATTTTGACATTTTTGCAATACTATAGCCTTGCCTTTTTTCTTCATTTTTTCAACATGCATTTTGATGGTGTTTTTGACGATTTTTGAAACGTTCTATACTATGGCATGTGTAGTCGTGCTATTTTATGCTGTTTTGAGGTGTTTTTAGCTGTTTTTGAGACGTGTCATATTTTGACATTTTTGCCATACTATAGCCTTGCTGTTTCTGTCATTTTTTCAACATGCATTTTTATGTTGTTTTTGTCCATTTTTGCACCTTTCTATGCTATGGCATGAGTAGAAGTGCTTTTTAATGCTGTTTTGAGGTGTTTATAGCTGATTTGGGGACATGCCATATTTTGACATTGTTGCCATACTATAGCCTTGCCTTTGTCGGTCATTTTTTCATCATGCATTTTGATGGTGTTTTTGGCAGTTTTTGCAACTTTCTGTACAAAGGCATGACTGGTCGCGCCATTTTATGCTGTTTTGAGGTGTTTTTAACTGTTTTTGGCACGTGTCATATTTTGACATTGTTGCCATACTATAGCCTTGCCTTTTTTCTTCATTTTTTCAACATGCATTTTTACGGTGTTTTTGGCCGTTTTTGCAACTTTCTATGCTATGGCATGTGTAGTTACGCTATTTTATGCTGTTTTGAGGTGTTTTTAGCTGTTTTGGGGACGTGTCATATTTTGACATTGTTGCCATACTATAGCCTTGCCGTTTCGGTCATTTTTTCAACATGCATTTTTATGATGTTTTTGACCATTGTTGCAACTTTCTATGCTATGGCATGAGTAGAAGTGCTTTTTAATGCTGGTTTGAGGTGTTTATAGCTGATATGGGGACATGCCAT
Source organism: Plectropomus leopardus (assembly GCF_008729295.1). NCBI lineage: Eukaryota > Metazoa > Chordata > Actinopteri > Perciformes > Serranidae > Plectropomus > Plectropomus leopardus. Next base: position 1,325 of record NW_024629857.1, read on the forward strand.
ATTTTGACATTTTTGCAATACTATAGCCTTGCCTTTGTCGGTTATTTTTTCAACATGCATTTTTATGGTGTTTTTGTCCATTTTTACAACTTTTTATGCTATGGCATGAGTAGTCGTCCCAAAAACAGTTAAAAACAGCTCAAAACAGCATGAAATAGTACGAGTCATATTTTGACATTTTTGCAATACTATAGCCTTGCCTTTTTTCTTCATTTTTTCAACATGCATTTTTATGTTGTTTTTGACCATTTTTGCAACTTTCTATGCTATGGCATGTGTAGTTACGCTATTTTATGCTGTTTTGAGGTGTTTTTAGCTGTTTTTGAGACGTG
>NW_024629858.1:0-1998 GCF_008729295.1 Plectropomus leopardus
ATGAATGATGATTTTCAAAGTGACTTGAAACAGCTGAGTGTGTTCAAGGAGCAAAAGTTTTAGTACAACACACACAGCGTCTGAGAGGAAATAACTCAAATATAAAATATTTTGTTGGTGATGTGAACCCGAAATAACACTACACAGAATTTGTCAAATCATATGCCAGTAATTTTATGATCCAAAAAATACGTCTGAATGAGAAAGAAAAAAAAACAGTGACATAAAAAGAAAGGGTGTGTGAAAAAAAAATCAAAAGGTGGCCTGTTTCCAACCTAACTGGACTCCTGAAATTTCAATGAAAACTTCAACATGAAAAACTACCTGTAAACCACGTGTTGATATGCATGACTTGAAGTCTCACTCCACTCACACACTTTCTCACACATACTGTACAGTAACAGGTACATTAGGGGGATGTTTCAGTTATCCAGATGTGGTGCTGTGTGCAGTCGAAGGTCCAAGGGGACAGAAAGGAATGTACAGTTGGCTTTGGACATACAGAACAGTGGGGCCTCTGTGTTGCTCAAGTCTTCCCAACCCTGTAGTGTGAAGACGGAAATACCTATATATAAGTGTGTGTGTGTGTGTGAGAAAGAGAGAGAGAGAACACTGTATGTGCATGATTGCTTGTATGCATGCACAAGCAGACAATCCCTCTCTTTCATGTACACACATGCGCATGTGCCCCTAAATATGACCCTTAGTGGCCTGTGAAGGGATTAAACCACAGCAGGGTTCTATGGCTGTCAACCTGTCCTTAGTGCCTTATATGCACGAGAGGATACACACGCACGCACGCACACACGCACACGCACACGCACACGCACACGCACACACACACACACACACACACACACACACACACACACAGAGGTTGTAATCCTGTCCTCAACCTCTGTAACCTCTTTCACAGGCTTGCAGATGTTTCCTCAGACCGTCTATAGGAACTGAAACAAGACTTGCACCTTGTCAGTATTTTACTGTCCTGTTCACAGCTACAATGAGAAATATACTCAACAGTAAGATCTGCATCGCAATCTGGTAGGATTTTATTTAGGGTTATCTGAATTACTGGCCTTTATGTCCTCACAGTATCAGACACTCCACAGCATCATTGTGCTCTGTCATCAACTGGTTGGGCTCTTTCACAGTAGTCCTTGCAATCTAATGTAAAACCTTTTCAGTAAATACAGGTTCAATGCAATTGATGTCCGCACAAAGCATTTTGATTAAATGATTATTACTGCAAACTCTGCATCACAGCCATTCAACCCACTCAGCTTCACATATGATGACGGTGCCACCTAGAGGTGCATTTGCATGCTCTTGAAAAATGAGCCTGCTAACATAACAAGTTTTCTGCCATGCGGTGTTTCCAGCATATGACAAGCAATAATCAGACTTTGATCAATCTTTACATCATGCAATGAATGGGTACACACAGGCATTATTATACATTAAAAGTGCTTAAAAGACTGCTGCCACTTAATTGTAAATCTCTCTGGAAAAAACTACAAATATATATTCAAATGTTGCATTTAAAAGCTAACATTTGAATTTAAACTCAAATCTATATGATAAGTGAAACAGCATGCAACATCTAGAGTTGCTGAGCTAGTGGTAAATCCTGAGAGTTCTTCTATGTTCCTCCCAGTACAGCAAATACAAACCACGTACTGAGCGTAACAAATTACATGACTGTTGTCATTCCTAATTTACCTTTTGATTCTAGTAAGCAATTCTCTCCCGCTCTCAAATGTGCACGCACACACACCTTGTCTTCCTTGCTCACTGTCTCTCTGGGCTCCAGAGATAGGATGACCCTCCTAGTGTGTAACAATGTGTGTTGGAACTAACAGCACCTCCGGGGGTTGCTGCTGTGTGTGTGTGTGTGTGTGTGTGTGTGTGTGTGTGTGTGTGTGAGATGTATGACGGAATATATGCATGCGTGTGTGTGTGTGTGTGTGTGTGTGTGTGTGTGTGTGTGTGTGTGTG
>NW_024629859.1:0-3881 GCF_008729295.1 Plectropomus leopardus
CCCTCCTGCTGTCCCCGGCCAGCGGCTTCCTGAGCCCCTCCGAGGACGACAGCCTCCCCGAGGAGTGGGTGCTGCTCCACGTGGTCCAGGGTCACATCGGGGCCGGAAACTACAGCTACCTGCGACTAAACCACGATGGCCGGATCATCCTGCACATGCAGAGCCTCAAGGGGGACGCCGACCTCTACGTGTCGGACAAAACTCTGCGGCCGAGCTTCGACACCTACAAGCTGCAGTCGGCCACCTGCGGCCAGGACGTGGTGGTGGTGCCGGGGGACTTCGCCAGGCCCGTGGGCATCGGCATCTACGGCCACCCGTCTCACAAGGAGAGCGAGTTTGAAATGCGGGTGTTTTACGACCAGACGGTCCCTCAGGACCCGTTCGATAAGGGCTCATACGCTTCAGAAGACGGACACAAGAAAAAGAAATCCCCTCAGGCGGCGGAGGAGGACTTTCAGGAGGAGGAGTCGATCTTTTGGACGATTCTAATCGGACTTTTGAAGATCATACTTGAGATTCTGTTTTGAAAACGGCGACACGACGAGGAGATAATTTTCTTTTATTTTCAGCCTCGATCGGTTTCTTTCATTCTGTAAGGATGAGAAAATGTTGCACCAAACTCCAGCGAGAATTCTGGTATTTTTATTTCTTTTTCCTCGTGATCAAACATGCGCGCTCGATTTAAAAAGAAATCAGTTTTAACAGAAGTCTGAAGTTAAAACTGAATTCACCGGTGAAGTCTGATTAAAGTCTGTATGTTTGGTGACGAGCAAATGAGCAGTCGGATTTAGCAGATTTTATTTTTTTTTTTGGTGTCCTCAAAGATAAAATGAAACATGAAGGTGAAACACAGGTTACACGTTAAAGTCACGGACTAAATTTGGGCCTTTTTTTTTTCTGCACTTAAACCGAAACAAAATATTTCTTGTGTCCTAAAGGAAAGCTTTGGGTTTTTCAAAATGTTTCTTTATTACAACACACACACCGTACGGCAGTTTAAAGAGTTACGTGTCTCTGTTATTCCTCCTGTTCACTCCGGTCGCAGAATGAACTCTTCGGATCCTTAAAGTCCTCGATGACGCCGTGGTAATCTTCAAATTAAGTATATTTACTCCGCCTGCTCAGGGAGGGAATACGGCACCGTTAGGCCGCCTCGCCGCTCTGTGTAGAAGGTACAATCGTACGACGGGAGGGGCGGAGTCGGCTCGCCTTTAAGCCGCCACGGAAGGTAGTAACGGCGCCGAAAAGTCAGGTGTGACGTTTTAACGACGTGTTATGCGTGCGACCTGCTGCAGCGAATAGCGGTTAAAGGGGTGATCACGCGGAGGCACGTCGCCTGTAAAACCGGTGTTCCCATGTGCTACAGCGCACCTGTCAGGTGTCCTCTCCTGCTGCTGAGCGATGCGTTTTTCTGGCATTTTAGAGGCTAAAAGTTAAAATATTGTCACTTTTTCAGCTCGTCACTGTCACTTTTGGCCACATGCACGCAGCCCCGCTCCACACACACACACGGTATGATCGGCCCTTACCTTTAACTTTTTACGTAAAAAGTCCACAAATTAGGAAAACGATGAGGTTCAGGAGCTCGGAGCGGAGGACGAGATCAGCCGCCACGTGACGGCGACGGTTTAGAGAGCGCTGCGTTTATGTCACACTGGAGGTCGACAATTTATTTTAATTTAATAAAATAATATTCCTTTTTGAGAGGGGGAAAAAAATTGGAAAAACATATTCCACCTATAAAATCTGAAAATGCCACTTGAAATTAAACTGAAAAAAAATCCACATGGCCAGTTGAAATTATTGCCATATATATATTATGTTCATTTTTAAAACAATATTTGTACCAAAATATTTAAAAAAGGATGTCCAAGTTAAAAAAAAGAATTATTTTCGCAGCCAGTGTGAACAGGAGGAACTCTTTCTACGTGCTGAAAGCGTGACGTGGGTGTCGTGTTTTGTCAGACTTTAAATCAAACTGTAAATTTAATCATAAATCAGATTTATTAATATCAGACGGCGATTAAAACCGCCCGTCTTAACTCTGCGTATCGACACCTCACAGGACGTGTGTGGGTTTAAAGATCTGAAAAAAAACAGCAATACGGTCATTTTCAGCTTTTTTGAGATAAACACGAGGTTTGCTGCAGAATAGTTGTGTTTCCGTCGTTATTATCGGACACGAGGACGTCTGAAGGGACGTTAATTTGTTGTGACGTTTAGTTTGTTGGGAAATTGGTGAAGATGCTGCTGAATATGTTTCATGATTCATTGTTTCAGGATTATTTCTTTAATTTACAAATTTTGGGTTCATTAAGTTCTTGCTACCAGCCTGTTGACATTCGTAGCAACTTTTTTTTTTTTTTAATTATTATTTTTATTTTTGCCTGTTGGACAAGCTCCTGATTTAAAACATCGCCTCCTGCGTCGGGAGTTCAGTTCTGAGTAAAACTTGCGACCACTGAGCAGAAATGTTCAACAGTGCCTTCAGAGAGAGACCTGCGGGGAACAGACGAGCACTTTCACTGTTCCCAAACGCTTCAGTCAGGTTTCCAAATAAAGCAGTTGTTTTTGCAGACTGTTAAAAAAACGTTTGTCTGGATCTTTGTGTCAGTTTTTTCAATTTCTTTTAACCTTTTGGGTTAAATTTTCACACACTGGCAAAAAATGCTGATTTCAGAATTAAGCTTTAACAAAAATAATATAAATTTATATTATTTTCTACTTTTATTTAGTTACATTTTAACCAACATCAGTCCTAATTATAAACATCAAATATTCATTATTTTTCTAATTTTTAATCTTTTTAATCGCAGGTTTTTGTCTTAATGCCACTATGTTTTTAGATGAAAACAAAAAAGAATTATTTCCAAAATACTACTGGAAAGTAGATTTTTTTTTGATTATCATAGTTTGGGATATATCAGTGATTAGCAGTGACTTTGATTTTTATGCGTTATTATTTTTTGTGCAGAGTCAAATACTCATATGGCTCTGCACACGAAATATACTTTTCAAAATCAGGCTTTAAAAATGTTTAACATTAATATAATTTTCTATTTTCATTTAGAATTTTTTGTAACAAAAATCAGTCCTAATCATAAATATCATATATTATTTAATTTTTAGAATTTTAACCCTTTGGTCCCGGTATTCTTTTAGATGGAGCAAAAAAATGAATTATTTTTAATAAACTAGATTTTTTTTCCATCACAGCCTGAGATATGTTAGTGAACTGCAGCATCATTGATTGTGACAGGACACTGAGTGGAAATATTTATTTCCTCCATCTGCCAAATCTGGTCAAAATGACCTCATCAGGTGGAAGATAGAAAAAAATGACAAATTCAGAGTCAAAAGCCCAGAATGACACCCAGAAATAATACAAGTCCTGTTTTTGTGCTCTGATGGCTGTGGGATCAAAAATGTCAGTTTGAATGGGTTTCAATGGAGCGTGAAAATAGAAAATCATATTAATGTTAAATATTTTTTAAAGCTTTATTTTGAAAAGCACATTTTGTACACAGTGAAGCGAGTGTGTGTGATATTAAAGGCTTAGGGCCCTAAGGGTTAAATTTAAAAATGTGTCAACAACCACAAGAAGTAATTAATATGTTATCTGCAAAGGATGAAATTTTATTTACAGATTTAAAGCCAGTCAACAAATCACCCCCAAGAGTTGTTTACATATTTATGTTCATTCAAAACAAACAAACAAACAAACAAACAAACAAAGTCTTTATGTGACATAGTCCACTCATCATCATCATCACCTTCATCATGAGAATCTAAGGGCCCCTCATCTTCATCACAAGAGTCGGAGGGTCCCTCATTTTCATCATGAGAGTCTGAGGGCCCCTCATCTTCATCATGAGAGTCTG
>NW_024629860.1:0-3716 GCF_008729295.1 Plectropomus leopardus
ATTATTATTTTAATAAAAAGTGGCTTTTTATGTGTTTTTGCCTTGTCCCTGTCAGAAAAAAACACTTTATTTTTATTTTTTTATTAAGGTAATTGCATTTATTTTATAAAAAGTTTCCTTTATGTGGAGTTTTTGGTATATTTCCCTTGTCTCTCCCTGAGTCGGATTTTGGACATTTAACCCTAAAATTCAATAATCTGACATTGACAAATAAAAATCAGCCATCTTAATGAAATGAATCATGTTTTGTAAGGGTTGTTAGTGTTTTGTCCCTGAAGAGTTTTACCTCGTCCCCTTTTTTTAGGACACTGCTTCTTGAGGAAGTGGCTGCTGCTGTGCGACCCTGACGACCTCTCTGCCGGGGTCAGAGGTTACCTGAAGGTCAGCCTGATGGTTTTGGCAGCTGGAGACGAGCCACCGGTGAGTTGCACAAACATTTAACATTTATTTCTATTAAAATTTTAAATGAGACGTGGAGAATAAAGTGATTTTGATTAAAATCTTTTTTTAATTTTTATTTTTTTAGTTTCTGGCTATGACACATGGCGAAATTGTAGAGATTGATAAAAGTATAAAGTAGCATAGAAGGTAAACACTCAACCTGTAAAAACTATTAAAGTAATCCTCTAAAATACAGGCAAAATAAAATAATTTTAATAAATAACGATGCTGTAAATAAGCCCATTTTAACTTCACTGCATGCATAATGCAGGTGTTTAGTGATGCATTAACATACTGTGTGTGTATTTGTATGTGTGAATTTGTATTTATGTGTATGTATGTGTCTGTGTGTGTGTGTGTGTGTGTGTGTTTTCCAGGCCGATAAACGCGAGTGTGTGGAGGATAAAGAAGATATAGAAGGAAACCTGCTGAGGCCGGCCGGTTTGTCTCTGAGAGGAGCCACTTTCACTCTGAGGATCTTCAGAGCTGAAGATCTGCCACAAAGTGAGTCTGGAACACAAATACAACAAATACACAAGTACAAATACAAAAAGACAAGCTTTTACAACGCTTTCCTTCAGAATTTACGTTTTATGCTACTCTATACTTCTACTCCGCTAAATTTTAGAGTACATAGTGCTGGTCTTTTGGCAGTGAGAAAGCAATCTGTCACCTTTTAACAGGATTTCAGGTATTTACAAAATAACCTTCATATATGTGCTCATTTCGATGGAAATAGGGTAATAAAGTTACAAAAATAACTATAAAAATATAAAAAAAACTCGTAGTGCCGTACTAGTAATTTACCCAGTAATATACTAAGTATCCGAAATTAGCTCCACATTGATGAATGCCAATAAAAAATGCTCTTACACGTATTTGTATGCCATTATGTTGCTGAGTGAAACCTGTGAAAATTGGTTAAATTTCTTTCAAAAATGTAAGAAATTAGGAAAAAATGTTTTTAAATAAATAAAATTACCTTTAAAAAACAAAAGAAAGAAAAAAAATCTAATAATTCTACATAAAGTTTTACATTTTTTCCTAGTTTTTGATCATCTAAACTTGACCAATTTTCAGATCATTTTCTTGTCACCTTCTACTATTTTTTTTTCTTGCCAGGTGGCTCAGTGCATTTTTCCAGATGTGTTTTGCAAGAAAATCAAACAATTTTCACAGATTTAATATCATGGCAATGCATTCAATGAACAAATTTGAACATTTGACTCTGTCAGAGGCACCAAAACTTTTATTCATCTGTTTTAAAACAATAACTTTATATATTTCTGCCTTCTCTGTCTGCAGTGGACGACGCCTTCATGGACGGGATGAAGCAGATTCTCGGCTTCGACAGCAACAGGAAGAACCTGGTGGATCCTCTGGTGGAGATCCACTTTGCCGGCAAAACTGTGCGTCTTTTGGCCCAAAGATTTTTACCCCAAATCTAAAATTAAATACAAAACACAGCCATATAAGGCGCTCTTTTTCTTATTTTTAGGTCTGCACTAAGATCCTGGAGAAAAATGCTAATCCACAGTGGAACCAAAGTCTGAGCATGCCCATCAGGGTGAGACACAAACAAACAAATACTATTATTATTATGATTATTATTGTTATTGTTATTGTTATTTAACGGTGTGTGCTTCATTTTTTCCTCTCAGTTTCCCTCCATGTGTGAGAAAATGAGGATCAGAATTCTGGACTGGTGAATCCTCATTTATATATAATTTTACTTTTACATTTAGTTTTTGTTAAAGTCATCAGAATATAGAGAATTTTGCATGAAGCGTACAGGTTTAATGTCACTTTTCTCACTTCTTTTTTATTCAGTTATTCTAAGTATATTTACAAATGTAACCAAAAAGAAAATGGACACTTCAAATAAAAAATAAGAAAAACAAAAGGACAAAACCATATACAAGTATTTACATATATACATATAAACGTAGGGGTATTGACCAAAATATAAAACAAAAATTACAAATATTCAAATGTTTGGATGTAATGTTCAATTTTGAAGTTTTTTTTTAGTTATTGTATTTTGTGGTTTCTTTTGAATCAGTCTACATTTATAAATGTAATATTTATTTTCAAAAGAAAATAAATTCAAAATAAATTTCCCTTTTCTCACTTTAGGGACAGAGCCAGTCACAATGATGTCATCGGCACCACCCACCTCTGCATGTCGAAGGTCTCCGCCCCCGGCGGAGAGATCGACGGTGAGTAACCAAACTGGTCTGAACCGGACTGGACCAGTTTGGTTTGGGCAGGAACTGGCTGCCTTAGACTGGCATGTTTACATTTAACTGGTCCTGTCTGGTTTGGTTTGGTCTGTTTCAGGTCCATTTATGTTTTAAATAACATTAAAAAGCTACTGTATTGTCCTGAAAAAAGCCAATAAGAAGTATCTACGGTGTTTTCTAGCGAGTGTATGGTTTTTAAAATTTGCCTCAAAGTCATGGAAAAGTTTGGAAATTTCTTAGTGAAAATGTGTGTGAGGTAAAAAGGGTCGGTGGTTCGATCCTTGGCTCCTAAAGTTTACATTTGCCCACATTTAGAAGTGTCCTTGGGCAAGATATGTGTGAGTGTGTGTGTGAATGTTTAACTGATGGGTTAACTGATGAGCAGGTGACACCTTGCACGGTAGCCTCTGCGATCACTCACTGACGGTCTCTGTGAATGTGGGTGTGGATGTGTGTGTGAAGGTGTGTGTGAATGGGTGAACGGTGCTTGTGTTGTTAAGTGCTTTTAATGGTCCCTAAGACTATAAAAGCACTTTATATAAATGCAGTTTTACTTACTATTTAGCATCTGTGTTGATTTAATTCTAGAAATCTCTCAAATTAGCAGACGGGTCCGGCGTTTGCGAACATGACAAAGCATGGATGTTTTGGGGTTTTTCATGCATGCAGACTAACGTGGAAATGTTTGAACACTGACATTGCTCGAGTTTCCGGTCCTTGGAGTGCCTCGCTGTTTTCTTGCCCTTGTCCTTGACGACATGCATGACTTTTTCTAACAAGCGCCACATCCTCTTTGTCTTTGTTTGAAAACATCGTCAGCATCTGAAAGTTTAATGTCACCGTACAGAAAAAGATTTTTTTCCAAGCATACAAGTCAAAATGGGTCTTTAATTTGGTAATATTACTGTAAAATATACCAAAATATTTGATTTAATTAAATGTCCAACACTAAAAAGAAAGAATAATAGTCCGAAAATTAACATAAAGGTGCAACATGTAGCATGTTTTAAATCAAATTTAAAAGACCACAAT
>NW_024629861.1:0-2832 GCF_008729295.1 Plectropomus leopardus
AATAAGTAAATATAATAATAATGATAATAATAATAATTATGATGATGATAATGATAATAGTAATGAATGAATGAATAAATAAATACATAAAATACTCTTTATAGTAAGTAAAAGGTAAATGAAAGGATAATAGCACAAAGTATAATAATAGATAATAATGTTCAAATTAATAAAATGATATACCATCTAGTAAAACAGTAAATGTTTAAATGAATAGTCAGTAATTAAAAAGGTAAAGTTCAATCAAAAGCCAGACTAAAAAGGTAATGTAATAACAGTAAATGATTGTTATTGCCATGGTATGTTGTTGTTATTGTTTTTAAAGCGCTGCGGTCTTCTGTGTTTTATGTCTAGCTTTAGAGGCCAGCGCTGTTGCGTTTGATTCCGTGATTTCGGCATGCTGTCTAAAATCACACTGGAGCCGTATGATGCCGTGTGGTACTGTGTAAAAATGCAAAGGCGGTTATGGGTGGCCCCCGTAACGCAAACTGTGTAAAAAGTATTATTGACTGCTACATTTCTACTATTGTGACTCAAATTTAGAGTCACGGTTAAATGCGACTTGCTGGAAAAGAGATAAAAATGTATTTATTGCAATAAATCTGGTGAGAATCGTCATGAGCTTCGCGTTGGACCTGCAGAGCCGAACGAGGCTGCAGAGGATCGATTCACAGGCTTGTTGCCTGGCAACAAGCGTGGAGGTTGAGCCATCTGTGTGTCCGGCTGTTCTGTGTGACTGTAAACACCGATAAGAGTTCAGAGTGAGACTGAAGACGGACAGCTGATGGGTCAGATTCTCTGTCAGTGATCCACATCTGCGTGTCTGTTCCTCTCAGGTGGGTTCTCCGAGTTCTCCCACCTGTTTCCTGGTCTGTGTGAGGGGAAGTCCACGCTGGTCCCCTCCTGTATCTCTCAGCCCTGCCTGCCCGTCACCAACATCGGGCCGACCCGCATCCTGCCTCACCTGTACCTGGGCTGCCAGAGAGACGTCCTCAACAAGGTACCAGAGAGTAATATATTGTATAAAAAGTATTTTGAAACAAGATTGCAGGAAAAAAAACTTTTTTTAAATGTGTTTATTCAACATAAAGACATACAACATATACCACAGAGGAGATGTTCACAACATATTCACCATATTTTTGATCTTTTTATGTCCATTTTCAACATTAAGTACCTGTTAAATGGCAATACCACTTTCATCACGCATTCAGTAATTTAGCATTTATCTCCCACCTTTTCCTTCACAGTCCAACAAAAAGAGCACAAAAATATTCAAGAGTGACAAATCAGTAATAATAAATATAAACCAAAATCAAAAATGTTTCGTTTAAAAATCGCTAAAAAAAATAATTTAAAAACAAGCATTTTTAAAAAAACTGCCAAAATAAAAAAGGCATTTATTCTTTAAAAAAAATGCCAATATTAAAAGAAGCCTTTTTTTGCCAAATTGCCAAAAAAAATCCCAACTCTAACAAAAAAAAAATCATGGGTCTCTCTTTACCTCTTGATTCAGTCCATTAAAAGTCCTGCCAAAGTGCCATTTAAGCAACAACATTCTCATAAAAAAATTATTACTATTATTACCCGACCCAATTTAAGGCAGAGGGAATGACGAGAAATCACAGCCTGAACCCAGCTAGAACCCGATCAAACCTCTGCTGTGAATTCAGGCTTGTTTCAAAATAAGAGCGCACTGTGGTCCAATCACTGAGAATTAACAGCAGCATGTTAGCCTGGAAGAAGCGGGTCCGGGTCTCTTTGAGGTCTGATCTGGTTTTCTGTCTGCAGGATCTGATGCAGCAGAACGACATCGTCTACGTCCTGAACGCCAGTAACACCTGCCCCAAACCGGACTTCATCCCAGAGTCTCACTTCCTCCGAGTTCCTGTGAACGACTCGTTCTGCGAGAAGATCCTGCCCTGGCTGGACCGGTCCGTGGAGTTCATAGGTCAGTCAGAGAACTTTTTTTTTTTTTTTTAAATCTTGGGAAAAATGTCCAGTGAACTATATTTTGACTGTCATAATTATATATTAAAAATTATTTTATAGAATTTTTATAATTTTTAAGTTTTTTTCAGGTAATTTCTTGCTTTGTGTTTTGTTGTTTTTATTTGTTTTAATGTGTTTGGATTTTTTTGGGCAAATTTTCTTGTAATTTTCACAGATTTCTTACTAACGTCTAGGTTGCTTAGTACCTTCTTCCCGTGTTTTTGAATAAAATAAAACTAATTTGCTCAGGTCTCAAAAATAATTTGATTGACTGTTTGCTGAGCAACAGTTTTGTGTTAAAGGAATTAAACATAATGGGATAAGAGCTGCTCTGACGTCAGTCTGACTCTGTGTATTTCAGAGAAAGCTAAAGCGTCCAACGCTCGCGTCCTGGTTCACTGTCTGGCTGGAATCTCGCGCTCGGCCACCATCGCCATCGCCTACATCATGAAGAGGATGGACATGTCGCTGGACGAGGCGTACAGGTGAGCGTCCTCCCTCTGAATACACACACACACACACACACACACACATCTTCTCTTTAACATGTCGTCACACTCCCTCTTTAAGTCAACACACAACATAATGTGAGTTATTATAAGAACTGACGGCAGTATGAAAAAGTGGCTGTGGAAAGGCAATGGGCAACTTAGCAAGACATTGCTCAAAAAATAAAACTTTTAATAAAAAATTAGTTAAAACTTGGAAAAAAGCAAAAAAAACAAAAGTAAATAACACAAAACATGACCTGAGAAAAGTGAAAAATTAAAAAAAAATCTGTATATGTATGTTTACTTTTTGTTTCTGTAGAATAATTTAAAATATATAATTATAATGATT
>NW_024629862.1:0-4405 GCF_008729295.1 Plectropomus leopardus
AGTAGTAGTATTTTTTTCCTAAATTTACTTTTTCTTTTTCCGGTTGGTACATGTCAGCAATCGTCCGGTGGAAACAGACGCCTGACAGTCGGATAAACAGTTCCACTGCACAATCATAAATTACCGTATTAATATTAATTAAACCGTTTTGACACGAGTCATAACGCTGTGAGCGTGTCAGTTTGAATCAAATATTAAAATACCAAACATATAAACTTAATACCGGAATTTAAACGCGCTGTAATAAAGCGTCGGCGGCTCTTTTTTCCGTCCAGAGAAACATGGCGGCGTCCTTGAGCAGCGCGAGGCTGCTGGTGAGTAAAATAACATAAATTTAAACATTTGATGTTTGAGAAACGTTTCTGTAGTTTTATTTAATGTAGATGTCGGTCAGCACATTAACGTTTGGAGAAGCAGGCTGGAGGCTAAACTGCGTCCTTCTGCGGAGGCAACAGACGCAACAAAACACTTAAAAACGTCCTAAAAAAGATACATAAAAATAAAATAAAAAACCAAAACAGACGACGAATACACGATATATTTGCTTTGTTTTACCTTATTATATTTTATTTCATTTCATTTGTTTATTTTACTTTTGGTTTTTTTAATAACATTTCATTTTATTTTGTTAATTCTGTTTTATTGTTATTTATTTAATTGTTTTATACGTTTACAACTTATTACTCTGTGGTTTTGTTACAAACACAAGAGTATTTTAGTGTTTTTTTTTAAATTATTTTAGCACAAATTTTTTTACTTAAAACACTCTCATAATTTTATTTTTATACATTTTTTTCTTATTTTTTTCTCATTACGTTCTTATTTTAAATTTTCCTTCTTAAGTATTCTATATAATATATAGTCATATGCTATATTTTAGGCTTTACAATGTAAATTGTCATTTTAACACACCCTCCCCTGCCCCTCCTGAGGATGTGGACCAAAACTTTATTTTATTTTTTTATTATTTTTATGGTAGGGGTATGTGCTGACTGACATCTCGTTACCACGTCAAAAAAAACCTGAGCGAGTTGTGTTAATCTGAAGGTGTTTATTCTGTTTCCTCTGCAGAGCGCTTTAGTTCGGTCCGGCTCTTTGTGCAGCTCCTCAGGAAGCAGAGCGCTGCACGTCACTGCAGCGTGCTGCAAGGTAACCTCCGACCTCCACAGTTATTCATGTTTCCAACATCTGAAGTCCGCTCTGCCAAAACTTTTTAAATACTAACTTCTGTATTTTTACACCTAGACCCTATTTTCCTGAGTTGTTTTTTCTTCTAAGTGTTTAAAGTTAGATTAATGACACCAATATCGACAGATTATAGGCCAATATTTGGCTTTTTGCCGATTATCTGTATCTGCGTTTTGTTTTAATGATCTCAGATAAAATTAATTAAACAAAAAAGTGCAAATAAAGTGTCAGAATCGGAGGAACTTTTTAATTATAAAAACCTCAGGGAGCTATTTTTAATTTAATATTTTTTTAATTTAAAGTTTTGTGTAGAAGTTTGTCATATTTCAAATTAGCAATTTTAATTTTTATTGAAAATGCATATCTCATTAACTACTAATAATCTTTATCAGTATCGACTGAAAAAAACAAAATATCGGTTGACCCCTAATTAAAGGGAACTTTCTTTTTTTTTTTAAACTTTTTTTAGCTTGAGTTTAACACAAGTGAAACAAATTAATGATCTCAACCAAAAAATTCAACTTTTGTTTTTCAGAACCGAGCAGCTCGTGCGCGAGTTGGAAAAGGAGACCGACCTTTGACCTACGAGGAAGCACTCCCGCCTCATCAGATCGCACACCGCAAAGGATGGCTGTCGCAGCACACCGGTGAGCACGACCGCGCTCGACCGACTCGTGATATAAAATAACATTTTTATCAACGTTAGCGTACTCGCCCGCCATGTTTATAGTTAAAAGTTTGATTGCTTGCTGCAGCAGATAGATGCAGATACGAAAATGTGCAGCTACAAAAAACAAATCAAAATAATAAAATATAGATTTTTTTACAGCAAATTTTTGACAGTTTTCATGCTTCCACGGGAAGTCGTGTGTCAAAATTTCCCAATTTCGCCGCTCCAAATGACGGTTTTGGAGGGCCGTTCGTGTGCTCGTAACTTAGAAATACGATATTTCGGAGGAGCACGTGAAGGCAGCATAAATTCCTGTAGGAACTGAAAATGCAGATTGTTTAAAGATGCGGTGACATCTAGTGGATTTTTTTAGTATAACACGCTGAAACTGATCAGTAGAGATAACTCAATCCGGTTAAATTCGACACATTTTCACTCAAAATATGCTCCAAAAAAACAGTTTAGCAGACTTTAAAGGTAAGATAGCTACATTTCCGAGCTGCGCGTCTCAAAAACTCTCCTCCCCGTCTCCGCCAGGTAACCTGAAAGGCGAGGACGGCGCAGCTGAGCGGACCATCGAGGACATTTTCATCAGACGCTTCATGTTCGGGACCTTCCACAACTGCCTGGCCAACGAGATCGTGATCAAAAGACGCGGAAACGTGATCGTCGTGTGCGCCCTCATGCTGCAGAAGTTACTGCCGCAGAAGTTTTACTTCCTGATTGGCTACTCGGAGACTCTGCTGTCGCACCTGTACAAATGTCCCGTCAAGTTAGAGGTTCAGACGCTGCCGGAAAAAGCTGTGTACAAGTACCTGTGATGCAGCTGTAAAGTACTTATACTGAGTGTTTCTGCTACACAAATAATATAATACCACCAAGATGGATTTTGTTTTTGTATTAAATCTTATTCACGTCTTCATTCATGCTTCTTGAAATTGACTTATCATTTTTCAGACTTTTTCAGCGTTATTGCTTTTGTGCAACAAACTGTAAAAATTAAAAAGAATACAAAAATAATAAAGACGCAATCATCTGTGTGCGACTGAAACTGTTCAACAAATATAGGTTAAATATACTCTGTGTTTATTTTGCAGCCCGGGTCAGCGTGTTTTAACGGTTATTTATATTTGGAAATGTCAAAATGAAAAATTAATTAAAATTAAATTAATTTCATTAATTAAGCCGCTTGAGACCCGAGCAAAAACACGTGAAGAGGGAAACAAGCAGCTTAGCAAATGATCCGAAAATCAGCAAGAAATTAGTAAATTACAATAAACTGAATATTTGAAAAAAAAAAAAAATTAAAAAACAAACAAAAAAAAGGCCTCAAACAAGCAACAAAAAACACTTTCTTTTTTCTGTGACATAAATTTAAATATTAAATTAAAGACAGTTATTCATATAAAACTTTCAGTTTTTTATATTTAATTATTTTTATAAAATAATATATTTCCTATGCCTGAGTATTTTTTAAGACTTTTGAAAGATTAATTTAAGCCAATTTAATGCCAAATAAGGCCTTATTTTTTAGATTTATTAATTATTTTAAGACTTTTAAGCATCCGCAGGAACCCTGTACAAGATACTTCAAAGTTAGCTAAATATAGATTTTATACATTTTCGTGCATTAACTTTAATCAGTGCAAAGAAAATTCACATGATAATAACACTTAAAGCATATAAACATTATATAATAATAACCTAATGTATTTGTTAGCAGGGCTGCTGCAGGAACAGATAATGACAAGCTGGTAAAATAATAATAATAAAAATATTGTACATTAATTAACTGTTCTTATAACTACATTATAGTGAGTTTTAAACTTTGTTTTGATATACTGCTTATAAAAGCTAAACAGGGGAACTTAAAAGTGTTACCGCTTAGAAATATCTGCACGACAATCACATTTAAATGCTTCTTTTGATTTATTTTAAATTTCATCACAGTGCAAATACATTCACATTTAAGGCACATCGCTCACTTCAAACGTCGACAGGTGAAATTCCACACGGCGCTTTTTCCACCGTCCACTTTAAAAAAGACTCTCCGGACACGTCATCATTAATACTCGGTGTAAAATATCGAAATAACCAAACGTCAGAATTAAAATCTAAAAAAACTCAGGTCCCTTCTTTAAATCGGAGGCACTAAATCGGAGCAATAGTCGAACACGACAGACGGTCTCGATTAAAGGAAGTCCAGCAACGTGAGACCGGAGCTGCACTCCACAAACCGGAGGTTCACCTCGGAGAGAGTTTGACATTTTCACAGTTAGAAGAGAAAATTATCACCACGTTCAGGAAACTACAGGTAACAAAATCCACCTGGAAGCACCTCTAACGTTCACTAATTACATTTTTGAAATCTTATATATGTTGTTTTTCTAATCAATTATACTTTTTCTTTTTTGTGTGTTTATTTTAATTTTTAAAATTCTTTAAATCTTGTCCAGCAACCAGCGAAGACTTGAGAGAACCAGTAAAACAGGGACTCAACTGGCTCTGCTTAGGCCAGGAGCCAGGGGCCAGGGGCCAGGGGCCAGG
>NW_024629863.1:0-2331 GCF_008729295.1 Plectropomus leopardus
AGTTTTTTTCATTTACTTAAAAAAAATATTCATGATTTAAAACCAGGGACATGATGATGGGTGTTTCGTGCCGTCAGAGGTCGCCGCGGCCCTCGATGTGCGGTCAGAGTTTGGTGATAAACGTCTGAATATTTGAGGATATTTTCGCGTTTTCTGCTGTGAACTGAGATAGCGAGAGAAGAATAATCGACGGACGTCTCTGATCAAACACTCATAAATCTCACGAGTCATGAATGTGTGAGCGCAGACAGGAAGTGTTCTCAGGAAAAACGCCGCTGACTTTCAGACTAAAAGCAAACAGAAAATCGTACGAAAGAAATAAAAATACTTTATAAACTGTGTTTGCGTCACATCAGTGATCAGCGAGAGGAACGAGTCCCAAATCTCTGTTTGTGATCTGAATCAACAGCTGTGATCTCAGTTTGTGGTTATATTCAGGGCTCCCGCCGTCATGGAAAACCTGGAAAAGTCATTGAATTTCACAGTCATATTTTCCAGGCCTTGAAAAGTCATGGAACTATTAAAATCCATTCAAAAGTTTTGGAAAAATCCTGGAAATGTGTGTTATAAATTAAATGGCATTAATGCAACATAATGCTGAATTTAAGGCATTTTTTATTGATTTTGAAATTAAAACAAAATTTCCTTTTTTTCATTTATTTTTAATGCATTTATTTATTTTAAGAAAATGGGTTTGGAAAGCATGTTTTCCTAAAAATCTCCCGAAATGACGTCATCATAGTCAGAAAATGTAAAAACAGAAATCATTGTTGGATTTTTAATTTTCGGAGGGTCCTTGAACTCGTTTTTTGGGGACGCTGAAATGATGTGTTTGAGTTGTGCAAATAGAGACATACTTTGGGTCCTTGAAAGTCATGGAAAGTTTTGAAATTTGTCCATGAACAACTTGAAAAGTGACCTCCGACACTCTGACGTGGCGTCGCTTCGGCGTCCTGACCGCTCACTGTGACCTGAGGAACGTGATGTTTGTGACGCGGCGCCGAGCTGCCACGGCCTCACGTGACCTCTGACCTCTCCTCCCATTACCCAGAATCCTCCAGCAGCAGAATGAGGACCTGCAGCGCCGCCTTTCGCTCTCCAACCACAAGATGGAGGCCATGGAGGCGGAGTTTGACGGCAGCCGTCACTACATGGAGGCGGAGCTCAGCCGGACCCGAGACGACCTGGACAAGATGAGGGACAAGTTCCGCAGGTGAGGACACCACATCTGAGAGGGCGGGGTTAAACAGGCGCTGCTGATTGGCCGGTGCACTGGATGATGTCAGTAAATGGACTCGGCAGCCTGAGAACGCGTTGGCGCCGTCCGTTTGTAATGAACACGGATACGTTTCAGGTGCTCGTTGTCATAGAGACGATACTTCCTGTTCCTGCAGCGCTGCGGTTGATAAAGCTATGACTCGACTGATTAACTCCGAGTCAACTTTAACTCGACTGTGATGAACTTTGACTCAACTTTAAGTCGAGTCAAAGGCAGTGACTTGGCTGTAAACGAGCAGTGACTCGGCTGTAAATGAGCAGTGACTCGGCAGTGACTTGGCTGTAAATGAGCAGTGACTCGGCTGTAAATGAGCAGTGACTTGGCTGTAAACGAGCAGTGACTCGGCTGTAAATGAGCAGTGACTCGGCAGTGACTTGGCTGTAAATGAGCAGTGACTCGGCTGTAAATGAGCAGTGACTTGGCTGTAAACGAGCAGTGACTCGGCTGTAAATGAGCTGTGACTCGGCTGTAAACGAGCAGTGACTCGGCTGTAAATGACCAGTGACTCGGCAGTGACTCGGCTGTAAACGAGCAGTGACTCGGCTGTAAATGACCAGTGACTCGGCAGTGACTCGCCTGTAAATGAGCAGTGACTCGGCTGTAAATGAGCAGTGACTCGGCTGTAAACGAGCAATGACTCGGCTGTAAACAAGCAATGACTCGGCAGTGGTGGACCGGTGGGTGTGAAGAGGTGCAAACAGGAAGTGAGAATCGAAGGTTTAAATGAAGTGAAGGTGTTTGTGTGTCTGTTTGTCCCGTGGAGGCGACTGAGCGTGCTCAGTAACCCTCTCCTGTCTGGTCCCGCCCACAGACTCCAGAACAGCTACACGGCGTCTCAGAGAGCCAATCAGGACCTGGAGGAGAAGCTCCACGCTCTGGTAATCTTTCTTCTTCTTTGTTGGTTAACAGTGAAACCGAAACCGTCCTGGTGTGACGACCAATCGGAGAGCTCTGTCACTTTGGGCGCATGTTTCAGCCAATCAGAGCTCGGAGCTGAAAAACTGTCCTGAAAATAAAAACACAGATAAAAATAAAAACAAAACATGGATAAA
>NW_024629864.1:0-2267 GCF_008729295.1 Plectropomus leopardus
CATTTTTAGACATTTATTATTTTGTAAAGAATAAATGAAGGGCAGGATTAGAAGTGGATTTTTAAATGTTTTTAAATGTTTTTAAATGCGTGTATTTTTTGCTCAGGAGAGGCGTGTACAGCTTTACATGACCGTGTTCTGGGGTTAGTTTGCTGCAGATTTTCCCTGGAAGGCATTTTTTTCCTTAAAATTCCTTTTTTTTGTCAATTAATTTTTTTTTGTTGTGTTGTTTCAAATTTTGGTAATATTTTCTTCTTTGAAAAATTCGCACAATGAGGGGGAGCTGAACTCTTCTAAATTGGTGTCAGACAGAAAACAGCCGAACTGGCTGGATCAATGATTATTGATTAACAGTGATAGATTATCAGAAACGTGATGACAGAAGGTAAAGGTGTTTCTGTGTTTCAGGTGCAGAAAATGTGGAACTGGAGGATACCTGCTGACTTTCATATCAAGCCGCGAGTTCGATTCCTGCGCTACAGATTCCAGTGTACCGACCAATCAGCATGGCCCAGGAAGTCAGACCCCTCCCACTAGCTGTAGGCCGCGCCCACTGGTGTTTTTTTTAATATTTAACTTTTTTTTATAGACGTCTATTTTTGTTTTAGAGTGAAATAAAGTTTCAGCCAAATCTGTTTGATACATACAGGATGTGACATCATCTGGAAACTGTGTCTACAATAAATGTTTTTGTCTTTTTTGAACATCAAACTGAGACTTTGTCTTTTGTCCAAACATCCATTTGATGACATCATCAGAAATTAGTGTAACTGTGACTGTGACCCGCCCCCCCCCCCAAAAACTCCACCACCCTCCTTCTGTCTATACATCAATATATGAATACAGTCAGGTCCAAAAGTATTTGGACACTGACAGAGTTTTAATAATTTCGCCTTTGAACACCACCACGATGGAGTGGAAATAAAACAATCAATATGTGACAGAAGTGCAGACTCAAAGCTTTATTTTGTGATGTTTCACAAAAATATGGTATTTACTATGTAGGGCTTTCAGCCATTTGCAGCAGAATGGCATCAGTTTAAAGGGGTCAGAAGTATTTGGACAATTGACTGACAAGAAGTTAATTGGTCAGGTGCGGTCCATTCCCTCGTTACCGCAAGACAAATGAAGCATATAAAAGGTCTGGGGTTGATATTTGGTCGTATTTTGGCATTTGGCAGCGGTTTGACTGGAGCTACCGATATGAAGTCCAAGTCGATCTCTATGAAGGAGGCCATCGTGAGGCTGGAGAACCACACAAGGCTGCAAGAGAGACGACTCGAACCGTACGTGTGGCCAAATCAGCAGTTTGGTATTTTCTTACAGAGAAACAAAGCACTGGTGAGCTCAACAACATCAGAAGGCCTGGACGACCACGGAAATCCACAATCATCCACAGAAGTGGATGATCGCAGAATCCTTTCCTCGGTGAAGAAAAACCCCTTCACGACATCGACAGAGGTCAGAGGTCAGGAATACTCTGGAGAGGGTGAGCGTGTCACTGTCAAAATCTACAGTCGAGGATTTACGACGAGGTGCAAACCCCTGGTAACATCCAAGAACAGGAAAGACAGATTAGACTTTGCCAAAACAAAATCTAAAAAAAAGCCTCAAATGTTCTGGAATCGGATTCTTCGGACAGATGAAACAAAAATAAACTACTATCAGAATGATGTGAAGAGAAAAGCAAGGAGAAGGAAAGGAGGAGCTCATGATCCGAAGCTCACCATCATTCATGGCTGCCAGTGGAACGACTCACTACTGTTCACTGATGATGTGACTGTGACAGAAGGAGCGAGATGAACGCCGAGGTATCCGGGGCCCAAATGTTAGGGGACTGACGGGGCGGTGCTTCACGCTGCAGATGGATAATGACCCGAAACATACAGCAGAGGCTCAACTCCAGATCTTCTGAAGGCAAAAACATGGAATATTCTCCAGTGGCTAAGTCGGTCACCTGACCTCGGCCCGGCAGAGCTTTCCGGTTACTGAAAACAAAGCTGAAGGCAGAAAGACCCACAAACACACAGCAACCGAAGACGGCTGCAGTGGCAAAGCATCTCCAGGGAGGAAACGACCATGGACCATGGGCTTCGGACTTCAGGCAGTCATCGATTACAAAGGATTTATTAAGTATTAAAATTTCTGGTGAAATTTAAACTTATGTCACACTGTCCAAATACTTTTGAACCCTGAGAATGGAGGTACTATGCTTTAAATGTCTGTAATTCCTAATTGGTATGTGGCATGTCTTTGAGACACCCCTA
>NW_024629865.1:0-1432 GCF_008729295.1 Plectropomus leopardus
TTTGCAAATTTCACAGCCATTTTCTGGACATTTGACAGATGCTCAAAAATTTGACAATCTGGATTGTTTTTTAATTAAATTTTTTTGGAAAACAAAATCAGAGCAGACCAAAGTTGACTCTGCCTGTTTGATTTGTGGATTCGGGAGCCGCACCTTTTCGGAGGAGCAGCAGGAGCTTTCCTTTCTCCAGCAGGAGGCTGAGGCTGCGCTCGCCCGCCCCCTCGGCGTGGAGCAGAATCCCAGAGTTCCTCAGGGCCTTAAAGGTCACGGAGATGCTCTCGCCGGTCGGCCGCGGACTCAGCCTGAAGAGGAGGCTGCTGCGGCCGTCCAAGCTCACCACGGCAGAGTCTGAAACAGCACAAACACACACACACACACTCGCAGGTTTGACTGAATTATTTCCGGTGCCAACAACAAAGTCACTGAGAATTTTAACCTTTTTCTTTTTTTTTGAAAGAGAAGGCAACGAGCAACTTGGCACGAAATTTTTATCAAAAAAAGGAAAGAAAATTACCTGAAAATTAGCACATTTTTAAAAAAAAAGGATAAAAAAAGGAATTACTTGGGAAAAAATGCGAATAAACAAACACAAGTACATATTTCAGTGAAATGATTTTTAATACGTAAATATTACTATTACTATATTTTTGGAAAAAAATTAATTACAGAAGTGGAACCAGAGGCAGGCGGTCAGGCAGCGTGCTGCACACATAAAATTTAAACTTTATCTGTTTAAACTTTAAAGTTTAGACTTTATCTGTGCAGCACGCTGCCTGACGCCGGAAACTCTGCAGAGTTTCAAATCTCGCTCCTGATGCGTCTCTTTGTAGAGGAGATTCAGGTTTCAGAGGGTTAAATTCTGAGTGATTTGACGTAAGAGCGACAGCAGACAGACTGGTGCCGCTCCAGCTGTTCGGGCTGCCGCTCTGATCGACAGCGTCAGGTTTTGTGTCATAAATGTGATGATTATGTGGTTGTCTTGCGCGTCGGTGTGTGTCTTTGTCCTCGGAGTTGGACCGGCTCTGTTTTTTAATCTAACTGCGTCGATGGATTTGCATGACAAGTGTGTGGAAATCCTGTTTCGGGGCGAAGACGAACTGATTAACTTTTCACGCTGACTCGACTTCTCGCAGACAAATGACTTCTGCCAGCGTTCATGGAGCATAATGAAACTGTGCGGCAACAGCAGACGCAGGAGGACGACTTCACTGCTCCTCCCTCTGTCTCTTTTCACAAGCATCGAAAACAGCCGAAACTTTGGTGTGATTTTTTTCAAAAATTAATAAAGAAAAAGGCAATCAGCTAATTTGCAAAAAATCTCCTGCAAATTGCAAGAAATTATTAAAGGCTGACAAGAAAATGACCTGGAAAAAAAGCTTTTAAAAAAAAATAACTTGGGAAAATGTCCAGAAAGTTATATTTATAATAATTA
>NW_024629866.1:0-2907 GCF_008729295.1 Plectropomus leopardus
TTATTGTTTATTTATTTTATCTTTAGCTTTATATAATAAATAAAATAATAAAATAAAATTTAAGAAAAGTCAACATTTACTTGATTTATGGTTATCACATAACAACACCGACTTAAGTTCATTCTCATAAAAAACAGCCTCTGGATTTTTTGTGTTTTGTGTTTTTTTTCTCAAACGTGCATCAAACTGCAAAATCCTTTAACGCCTCCAACCAACACCTGCGACTCCGAGTCCGACTGAGGCGTTAACATGCAGAGCAGCGTGGCCCTGAACGGCTTTATCTTTGACTAACGTGTTTACATGTAATTAAAAAGTCCAGTTTTAGTCAGATTAATACAATAATTTGACTTTTTCTGACATTGTGTAAACATACTGAATGTGTTAAATTTGTTTTTGGTCACTTGCCTGATCGGACTCGTGAGTTGTCGGATGAACTGGCCCGACGTGGCATTTTATTTGCCCCAGGTTATTATTGATCCTTTTTGTTGAGCCCTGACTTTTTTTAAAATGTCAGAAATTAGTGAAAAAGAAAACTTTGCAGCTGAAGGCGGCCGAGGTGTGGCGTCACAGTTATTAAGCAGTGGCAGAAAAACGTGTGAAATGGACGGGGGCTGTCACCGAGGACACAGACGGAAGGAAGCTGCTTCAGCCACATAGTGCAACCATGGATGGCAGAAAGCATTAACCTTAAACACACACACATCATCGTATCATGGAGCTGTGTGTGTGTGTGTGTGTGTGTGTGTGTGATGACTCACCCTGAGATGTGCGTCAGTGCAGCATCTTGTGTCTCAATCATGCACACTTTCATGAAGGCTGAATCCAAACGCTGCCGTTCACAGCGGCAGCTCAGACTCTGGACCAGCTCTGCCTGATGGGAAGATTTCAGAGGCTGATTATGCCGCCGTACACTAGAACAGCAGCTCCAAACTGGTCCAGTCACTGGGTCCAGATTTCCCCTCAGCCATTAGTTCAGGGTCTGCACATGCTATAGCTGATGTTTTTGTTTAGACTGTTTTAATGTGATGGTGTGATTCTTGTTTTTATTGTAAGTGTGGCGGTATTATAAACTGTATCGTATCGTATCGTATCGTATCGTATGTTATTAGAGAAATGACCATGTATTTAAATGTATTTCACAAACTGCAAAAACATGAACTTAAAACAGACTGAAATAGAACATTTTGCAAGAGTAAAATGCAACTAGTTAGAATCAGGGGCATTATCAGGATTTGAGGACATTTGGGTCTTAGCCAGGACCTATGTAGGAAAAAAGAAAAGTCAGTTTTAAAAAAGTAAAAAATTTGATAGGTTTTGGTGATTTTTTTTTTCTTTCATAAAAAGAGCAGTCCCTTAGGCCTATTCTTATTTTTGGAAAACAAAAAACAAAAACAGGCCAGATAATACCTGAACTAATATTTCTTAAAGCTCGATTCTGAAAAGTGCGTTTTGTGTGCAGAGCGATACGTGTATGTTCGATTTTAAAGCGGGCCCTAAATGTTCACCGACACACCTTCACGCGGGCAGCCCTGTTGTTTGTAGGTGTAGTTTTATGAGTGGCGGGTCGTTACAGTTACTGACAGACTTTTCAAGGATCTTCCTTTTGCGCGTTGGGTTCTGAGTGCAGCTTCACGTGAAAAGATCCTGCAGAAAGTCCCAGAATGAAACTCTAAACCAGAGTGGAGTCATGAAACGCTTCAGAGGCTGCCGTCCTTCTGTATGACGGCCTCATCACAGGGGGAGTGTGTGCTGGCCTCGGAGCTAATGTACACACGTTTATGGCAGTGTGTGTGTGTGTGTGTGTGTGTGTGTGTGTGTGTGTGTGTGTGTGTGTGTGTGTGGTATTTGCTGTATCAGCAGGGTCTGTGTGTTGATTGGAGAACACTTTCATGGAAAATTCCAGAGGACGCAGGTTTAGTCTGGTGCTGTGTGTGTAAGAGAATAACAAAAGAGTATTGCCATTGTGTGTGTGTGTGTGTGTGTGTGTGTGTGTGTGTGTGTGTATGTGCGTGCATGCGTGTATCAGTACAATTACAATAATAAAATACGCCTAATGGAAACATTTCAATTTCGAAAAAACTCCCATACATCGCAAAAAAGTTTTTATGCTCCCATGAGGTGGTATTTCAGGTGATTTGAAAAAGCCATATTTTGTAAAACTGCAGTGGAAACCCATGATGCTGTGAGGTCACATGACGCTGTGAGGTCACAGGAACTGGCTCCCTCATGATGCAGCAGGAGCTACAAGAGCTGTTATTGCATCACATAACTGAGAAAGTTTTTAACCCACAATTCCTCTGTGAAATCGTGGACTACATCTCCCAGAAATCCCTCATATGTGTCCGCTCCCATGTATAAGGGGCTCGCCTTTCCATCACGGCTCCATAACACGCCTACGTGGCCTTGGATTGGAAATAATGACGGCTAGTGCGGTGGCTGCAATAGAAATAAAGCTGCTGATGTTTTGAACATCCGTTGCCATGGTTACTGGGATGTTATCACCAGAGGAGAAGTCACATGACATCACTCAGAGGAAACCCAGTCAGCTCGCAATTGTTTTTTATTCCAAAATAGTGCTTAAATTTTGCGCAAATCTATGATGGAAACCTTCCCGTTGTCGTCTCGTCTTGCCTTCTTAATGTTCTTAAAAATCAGCTCCATCTGGACAGACAGCGATAGACTCTTTGTTTCATTCTGATTGAATAATGAGAAATGTCAAAGATGATTTCACCCCAAAAATGACGTTCAGGTCTGACTGGAGGCTCGACAGTCGGCCGCTGAAAGCCTTGCAGAGCAGACTATAACTTCAATTATGTTTTTCCCAAGAGGAAAAAGAGACGGCAGCACAGAGGGGCTGTGGTTTTACTACGAGTTTCCTGAACAGATCTCTCTGTGTGTGTGTGTGTG
>NW_024629867.1:0-3588 GCF_008729295.1 Plectropomus leopardus
TCTTTTTTTTCTTTTGTAGAAATAAAAACAAGCTAAAAGAAAGGGGGAAAAGCCAAACCTTGTTGAAAGAAAGAAAATAAATTGCCAAAAAGTTTTGAAGTTAAACAAAAATTAGGAAATGCCAATAAATTTTAACAAAAAAAATCCAAACATTTTCAAAGAAAAATAAATTATCGACCAAAAGAATAAAATGTTTCAAGAGAACAAGGTGGCCAAAAATTTTAAAGACAAAAATGTAGAAAAAACAAAATAGACTTTTTGTTTGTTTGTTTTGAAAGAAAACCTGCTTTTGTGTTTTCTATAAAAATCTGTGGTAAATTAAATATAAACAGCCGTTTAAAGTTGTATTTCCCTCCTCTAAAGCCAAAATAAAAAAGGTGCTGTAAGGTTTATTCAACACGCCTCCCCCTTTGTGCACCACTCTCTTCCCTCTAATAAATAACCAACAGTCCCTAGTATGAACTGGTGAAAGCAGCCCAAACTCTGCTTGAAGTTACGAAGGATGTTTTTGTACCAAACTGAATAAATTCAGATGATACTGAACTTTATGTTGTTAAATTCATCATTTTTTTTCGATTATAAATAAAGACTAAAAAAATCTGAGGAATGTTTTGAAAATGACGTAAAAAAGTTTTATTGAAGCCGCTGACCTTCGTTCATTCAGGCAGATTCAGTATGAATAAAACCTTCACAGATATGAACGGCACACAACACGCACACACAAGGCCGCTAGGAATCATGGGAATCAGGCGCTTTGACCCCGGTGCATCATGGGAGAGGAAAGCTCTCAGAAACGCTCGATCAGCAGAATTTTCAGTCTCAGAGTTAAACTGAAGGAGTTAAATTAAAGTTAAATTCCCTTTTAAACCTCACGGCACTTTTCTTAGTATTTAACTCTCTGAAACCGGTTTGATTTATTTAGAAAACGTGGCAAAAAATTAATGAGCAACTTAGAAAGAAATCTCCTGAAAACTGCAAGAATGAATAAAAGGCGACGAGAAAAATGAGCTGAAAAAGAAGACAGAAGGAGGGAGAGGAAACGCAGAGACTGAAGAAGAAAACGCCGTGTTTCACGTCTCGGCAGAGATGAATCTGTGTTCGGAGCCTCCTCAGGGCTCAGCCAGTGCTCGGGCCTCTTTAACCCTCTGAATCACGTCAGATTTTGTGGGTTTCAAAGGGTTAAACAGGACGTTTGTGTTCCTGAAACATGTTTGTTTGTTGGTTTGTTTCTGCTGAAATCTAAAGAAATCTAATGAGGAAACAAAGTGGTTCAGTTCTCGCCGAGACGCCGTTTAAACCCAGAAACTCCTTGAAGACAAGAACCAGAACCAGAACCAGTGTGGTACTGATTCTTCCTGGTTCTGCTGCTCAGCAGGTGGAACGTGTGGAACTCGTAAACTTAAAAGTGAATCTGAAGTTTCAGCAGACAAAGAGTTAATTAAAAGAAATGGAGTATAATAACTATAAGAACCAAAGAAAGAACGTGAGAGAACGAGTTGAAATGTTGCGACAGGTATTTGTGTTTCCTTCTTGGCTCCGCCTGCTGACCTCAGAGTGGGCGGGGCCTCCGTGAGGTCAGAAGAGATAAATTAAAAATAAATAATCATTAAATATAAATAAAGACGGTGAAACAATCTGATTGGTCAAGAACACTCCAGCTGGTTCCTTCAAACAGACAGTTTTGTGGTTCTGTCAGCTGATCTCATGTCAAAGTTCAGTTCTTGTCGTGAGTTTATAGAATCAAACACCTGAAGAACGTCAGAACCACTGAACATGTTCTCAGGACTTCAGAGTTCATTCACGGTCATGATAGAACCGTTCCACTGAGTCCTGCTGGACGAGCTGCTGTAGTCCAGAACAGTTGCTGTGAACAGCAGAACATCAGTGGAACATTCTTCAGATCAGTGACATAGAGAGGAACACGGAGCACGTTCTTCAGTCCTGTCTGACGATCTGTGCAATGAGTAAAATAAGTTTCGTAGTAGTTCAGATGAGAACATTCAGTCTTTGTTCTGACTTCAAGTTTGTAGGATCTTTTCTTCAAACGTTAGAACCACTGAACACACTCCATCAACACACCTGGAAGACATTTTTAAGTCATTCTCAGGAGTTCATGTTAGAACCCTTCCACTGAGTCCTGCTGGATCACTGACACCAACCCTGAGTATCTAGAACCGTGTTTGAATGCAGAACGTCTTCATCTGGTTCTGGAACAAACACAGGTCTAAGACTGTGGATCCTCTTGAAGAACCCCTTACAATCTTCTGGAGACCTCTAGAACTCTGGAAAACTCTTACTGACTCTCTGGAGAACCTTCAGATCAGCGTTGTGGTTCTGTCAGCTGTTTGTTTTAATTCTGTCATATCTGGTTCACATCTCCTCTCTGATTGGCTGATCAGTCCCGGGCGTCCTGCCTGCTGATTGGCTGTCCCTTCTGGAAGGCGGAGTGGAAGAGGGTCATGAGGTCGTGGAAGCGGCAGCTCACCTGCAGGAAACAGAAGCTTTAAAACCTGCAGAAGAAGAAGAGGAGCGGAGTGCGTCCTGAGGCCCCGCCCACTCTCACCTGGTGGGCGGTCTTGTTTCCCAGCTGGGTGGAGACTTGTCTGAAGGTCCTCTGATTGGCTCCCCGCTGCTGACAGGCGGTCAGGATGGCACGGTCCGCCTCGCTGAGAGAGGACAACAGGAAACTTTAGGAGACGACAAAATAAAAGCTTGTGTTTTCTGCCGACGGATCAGAGTGACGGACACGGAGAGGACGTGTGTGTGTGTGTCTCAGTGTGTGTGTGTGTGTGTGTGTGTGTGTGTGTGTGTTGTCACCGTGTCCAGATGACGACTTTCTCTCCGTTGGAGCTCCTGGAGATGTTTTTGGCACAGACGGCTCGCTGCGTTCTCTTCCTGTTCCTGTCTGGAGGATTCTGGGTAGCGCGGTCCGTCTCCGTAGTCTCTGAGCTGGTTGCTATGGGCGACGGCTGCCCGTGAAGCTGCTGGAAGAAGTCCCAGAATTCCTGCTGCAGGTGGGCGTGGCTACTGAGCAGAGCGGAGACCTGAGAGAGACAGAGCAGCTCAGAGTATTTTATTGATTATTGTATTTATTATCAGTTATTTATCAATAGTTCTTGTCAGTTCAGGAAAAATGTTCACTCAGCTTCACTCGAGACATAACTAAACACATTTTAATGAATTATTATACTTACTGATACATATACTTATACTTATTATTATACTGAGACTTCTTATTTTTTAGGTCATTTTGGTTTTTTCGTTTTTCAATCAATAATAACAGAGATGATGTCATCGTCTACCTGCTCCATGTGCTCAGGTGAGGGGGCGGAGCTTCCCTGCAGCACTGACACGACCTGCTGGTAGGGGGAGGAGCCTTCCCCCAGACTCCGCCCGAGTCGCCGTAGAAACCTCCGGCTGCGTTCAAACAGCTGCTGCTCCACCAGCTAACAGAGACACCACAGAAGAAGAGAGGTCACTGTGAGGTCAGAGTGATGTCACTGTGAGGTCACTGTGAGGTCAGAGTGAGGTCACTGTGAGGTCACCCACCAGCCCGCAGCGGCGCGCCTGGCGTCGGCTCAGGAAGGC
>NW_024629868.1:0-4826 GCF_008729295.1 Plectropomus leopardus
TGTGTGTGTGTGTGTGTGTGTGTGTGTGTGTGTGTGTGTGTGTGTGTTCGAGGAATGCCAGGATGACCTTAGGGCTCTTGAGACCTGGTGTGATTTAAAAAAGACAGGGATGGGAATAGACACAGTTGCTCTCTCAGTCTCTTCCCGTCTTCCATTGATCTTGCTCAAAGGCTGAGGACAGAACATGTTAATCGACTCCATAGTTGCTGAGAAACAGCCTCCCCCCATTCCCAAGCTTTTGGAGAACATTTAGAAGCCTGATACTATTGACCAGCGGCCATCATTTAGATTCCACCTGCTCTACTATAAGACAGAGTCTTCTTCCCTCTGCCCGTATCACTTCTCCTCACACCCAGCATAATGCATCACACTGACCGTACCATTTGCATTTAGATCACCCCTTTTTTCTTGCATTGCACATTGTGTGTTGGGATCTGAGTCGATACTGTGGTGGGCTCCTAAGGAGAATGGATGGAGGTGGTAATGAAGGCGAACCACCAACACAAACACGCCGCCCGGCCGTTCCTCTGCCCGGCGCCGTGCAGCACCTGGAGCCGTTAGTTTTAATTAGCGGAGGGGAGTGATAGGAGCTCCTCTCCCCTCCCACCCACCCACCCCCTCTAGTGGAGAGCAGCTGAATACTGATGTGTCCTTCTACTGATGCACATTTTTTTCTTTTATTATTGGTATTTAACCCTTTAACATCTGAATCGACATCAGTTTTCTTGTCTTGTGCTGCATTCAGACACGTTTTATTTTGCTTTTAAACCTCTGAAACCTGAGAACATTTCTGCCCGGCGCCGTGCAGCACCTGGAGCCGTTAGTTTTAATTAGCGGAGGGGAGTGATAGGAGCTCCTCTCCCCTCCCACCCACCCACCCCCTCTAGTGGAGAGCAGCTGAATACTGATGTGTCCTTCTACTGATGCACATTTTTTTCTTTTATTATTGGTATTTAACCCTTTAACATCTGAATCGACATCAGTTTTCTTGTCTTGTGCTGCATTCAGACACGTTTTATTTTGCTTTTAAACCTCTGAAACCTGAGAACATTAGTCAGATTTCTTTCAAAAACATGGGAAAAACATAACAACCAACTTTGCAAAAAAAAGAAAAGAAAAGGTAATAAGTAACAAGGAAATTATCTGATTTTTAGCTGGGAGGGATTATTAGATATTTTTACTTGCATATTATCTATTATTCATATTATTATTATTAGATAATAAACAATGGAAAGAAAGCTCAGAAAACTATATTTGTAATTCTCTTAATTGCAAAAAAAGAAAAAATGCATTTGATTTTTTTGCACCGTCTTGAGGTAATTTTTCTGTTTGTTTTTTAATTCTTTTTCTTTTTAAAGCTATTTTCCTCTCTCTTCTTTTTAATAATTTCTTGCCAATTTTTGGGCCGTTTTTTCTTAAGTTGCTTGTTGCCTTGTTCCTGTGTTTTAGAGAGACATTAAGCCAATTTTCTCAAGTTTTTAAGGGTTACTTGAAAGAACAGATTCGGAGTGACTCATTCTATCTCAACATCCTCTGCCATTATTCATTATTTGGATGGAGAAATAAATAGTCAGGTCAAAATATTGACGAGCTCAGTTGAATTGTTTCACTAGAGCAGTGTTTTTGCCTAATTAGGTGACAATTACTGCAATACAAAAGTACCTCTTTAAACATAGCACTTTCTGGTGTGAGGCTTTTGTAGAGATCTGTGTTGGCTGTAAAGGAGAAAAAAACGTCAGTTGAGACAGAATGACATATGTTTTATCAGGTGGGCAGCTCTCCACAGATATTTCATGGGATTAACCTCCTGACAGTTGCAGAAAGTTGAGCAGTCCATTCCAGCATCCTTAAACACCGCCTCCCCTCTCTCACCCTGCTCTCCACACTGATAAGACCTGTAGTCACCTACACTGCCCTGAACCTCCACCCACACACTGCACACACACACACACCATGTTAACTGAAGTAGAGGGAAAGCAAGTGCACTGTCCTCTAAATTCAGGCAAAAGCACGAGATTAGCCGGTAGGCTCCGATAATGTCTTGTGATATTTCAGAAAACACTATTGCAAATCTCCTGTTTGTCTAATATTACAGTTCCTATGATGGCTCCTCCAAGCTTTATCTATTTCATTCTTATTCAAAGCTGCATTTGGAGGATTTGGTTTCTGATAGAATCGCTCTGCCAACCCCCCCTCTTTCACTGAGGCACATTCCATGATTTACATTACCTATCAAATCTTCCAGTCCCTTGCTGTCAAATACTCAATGCAGCCTTCCAGCCTACTGGAATAGCTTATAGGCTCTACCTCATCCTCCCAGTGCAGAGGCGGGGGCGTCTGCAGAGGTTTTGACGGACTTATTTCTAAAATAACTCCAGTGTTTCGGAAACCTTTAACACTCTGGCAGTCCCATTGGTATGTAAAGTCCAATCTTGGTTCAGACATGTGGAACTTTTTTCATTTTCCAAGGCTTCTTGAGTCCCAACCAAACTGTGGAAATGTATACAGTGTACAAGTGCATTGCAAAAAACCCTGTATGCTCCCACTTCCTGCCTGCATTAGGATATGGGGCAACTTGTGTGGTTAAATTATTGCATGTGAGGTGGCGCGTGGCCTTTTGGCCGGATTCTGACACACTCTGTGGCTGTAAAACAGAATATACCCTCCAGCAATGTTCTCTCTTAGATTGAGACCATGCACAAAATGTATACATACACACAGCAGCATGCACACACTGTACACTCTTACATCACACAACATCCTTAAAATATTGCAATGCTTCCTAAAACCTGTAGAAAATTGTGTCCCCTCACAAGCAATATTGCACATAGCCATGTGTTGAAATCTGCATAAATCATGTCAGTGTTACTCAGACTTATATTACCCTTGGGAGGGCTGTGTGTTTGAGTGCTTTGCAGTACCCCCTGGTCCACGTTGATTATATCAAACAATATGCAGCATGACTGGAATACATAAGGAGAATGGGCACATCTCCCCCCATGGCTGAACTGTGCAAGAAGCCGCTTTATCTCAGGGCTCAGTTTAATACGCCAGACTTCGGAGGAGCCACCCTGGGGTGGATAGATAGGGCTTGTCATTGTTTTACTGGCTCACACTCCACTATGGAGCTGTATAGGCTCCCCCGTGTGCCTCTAGTCAATGTAACGGTGCTACAGAATCATACAGCGTGGATTTGTCATTCCGGCTTTCACACACGTCCCATCACTTACCAGCCAATGAGACACTAAAGTGGATGTCGTTTAGTGTCCCTGCATAAATGTTACTGTTTGAGATCAGTGTGAAAGATAAAAAAACGATAATGAGGTTCTCTGCTCTACCCCATAGAGGAGCTTTGTGAATTGGTGCATGTTAATCCTCTATTGTAACAACTTATAGAGGCATACGTGCAGCTTAGAATAACATTGTAAAACTGTAAGAGCATGTCTAGAATTGAGTAGTCAAATTAGTCCTGGCTTTATGTAACAAAATAATACATGGAATATACATTGCTTTGAGATCATGCATCAGTGCACTTTCATGTAATACTGTAATGCCTAAGATGACTTACTTAATCTGTTTTCACTCCCCAAAAGTCTTTCCCTCAGCCTTCATTCGCATCCATCACTATGAGTGGCCGGTGGCCTGAAACAAGTCTGCCCTCATATAATGGATGATTCCGATTAGCTGCCTCTGTGTATATGCTCGACAGAGGCATGGCGAGTTGAGTGCTGCAAGGCTGGTGATTTGTAAGGTCACGTGTGGCGGTACAGTGGGGACGGATATTAGCAGGCCCTTTGGTGTCCCAGGAGAGCTGTGTTTCCTGCCGACGCATCACATCTGTAGGCAAATGTGCGCGCGTGTCTGCTGCTCCCCCCCGTCTCCAATGCCACGGCTCCTGCACAAATAACTTCCTCCTGGACTTAAAAATGAGCTTTGGGTTGCACCACCCATCGATCTGGTATCCCCCCCCAACTGATGGCAAGGTCCTCTCTCGAGGCACTCCTTATTCTCCAGTTTGCTTTCACTGTTACATAAACTGCCCTGTGTTGTTTTCTTTTTTGGTGAAAACTCATTTTCATTTCAGTTTACTTCAGATAGCGCCAAGAAAGTCTGGATGAGTATTAAAGAAAGAAAAACAAAACATGACGGAGAGTTTCTCTCAAAAGCAGCTAAAGCGAGGAGAAAAGGGAAATCTTTTATCTGAAAATAGGTCAGTAAACAACAAGAAGATGCAAGAATATATTTTAGTAAATGGTACATGGAGTGACTTGTGGCCAGCTTAACATCTGCGTAACTCATCTCCAGTGGTGTACACTCTCCAAGGATGCTCCAGACCAAAGCATTACGGAAGAGGAGTAAAGTGCATTTGAAGCTACTGCTGGAGGAAAGTCATCCCTAATTAAGAAAACCCTTGTCTTGTTTCTTTGCCGTGCTCTGCTGTCACATGCATACGCCTCCCAAATTCCTTACATCCTCTTATGTAATGCTGGACTGATTCCCTACGAGAAGGCCTCAGAGGGATTTTCTAAGCACCTCTTGAAAGCAACACACACATTAATGATAACAACACAGAATTATTTGTTTCTCATGTCACCTCGGAGGGATTTCAAGGGAGGTGTTTCTGTTTGTTCCCTGAACAGCTACTGTAGCTTAATCCAAGCTTTGTTGTGCACCATATGTGTGAGTGTGTGAGTGTGCCTGTGTGTGTGTGTGATGACTCAGCACTTTCATAACAATTACAATCATCAATAATCTTGTTAGAACAGCTGTCTTGTCATCCCCGGTTCCTGAGAGGAGAGTTCTCATCAAAAATCAATCACACAAAC
>NW_024629869.1:0-4276 GCF_008729295.1 Plectropomus leopardus
GCACCTAGTGGAAATAGCATGTATTTTCTCCATATGCCAAATGTGATAAAAAAAAAAAAAAAATTGGTCAGCAGGTGGAAAATAGTTAAAATGAAAAATTCCAAAGCATAAGACTACGTAGAATGACAGCCAGAAATAATACAATGCATGTTTTTAAATGCTTTTTTAAAATGCTTTGATGGCTTTGGGATCAAAGAATGCAGTCTGAATGGGTTTCAGTGGTGCATTTTTTGCACTTCATAATATGAATGGAACAATTTTGCTTGCATGGGGTATTTTTGAGTTATTGTGGGAGCTGAGCTGGAAATTAAAATATCAAACAAAAATACACATCTTGCCAAATTTATGCCATATGCATGAAGACAGCCAAAATTATCACAAAAAACTAAGAATGAAAAACGCTTAAAAGGCGCCAAACAGTCCCTAATGGTTAGTCATGATGGCACACTGTGACAACACATTAAACTGCCACATCGTGAACAAAAACTGTAATAATTAATTCTAATTTATCAATTTATCGCATAACAAAGCGATACCACAGACCCAATCATTGCTGTCCAGACTTAAGTGGGATCATTATGCAAGTGAACAAGATAGAAATATTAGCGAAGCCAGATAACAAATAAAGGAAGCTGATAGCTTGTACCATTAAACACTAAACACTGAAAAATCTACTTTCACCTTTGACAAGTCCCAAAGAAACTTGTTTTCACATGTTGTCAAGATTGGCATAACTTTATTTCTGACTTTTGGCATGAATTTGACCTGCAGGTTTACTTGTTTAATGGTAGACTTATGTTATCATCATCCAGCAGAGCAACGCGGGGACATTGGCTGACTTCCTGTTGTTTTTCACATTTCAGCTGCCAAATGTAGTTGCACATCTCAGCTGTACAGTTTAGATTTAGAATATCACAAATCTGCACTTACGATAAGGGCATAACAGAAGGGCTTCTCTTCATATAATCTTTCATTTTCTGTAAATAATAATGAAAAATTGTAGATATTTGATTTTGGGTATGTGTGTGTATGCAAGTATGTTTAGTTAATGAGAGTATATATTTAAATTAATAAGGAAGCTGGTTAATTAAAATTCAACGATTTATGGAGAAGGTGTGGGATTAAATCAGTTTGTACTTCTTCTCACTCCTTTTCTGATATGGAAACCAAGTCATCGTGTCTTTGATCATTTCTTTTCTCATCCTTTAGTTTTCCATTGCCTGTAAATATTATTTTTTTTAACCTAAAAGTTGTAATAATGTTTTAAAGAAAACATTTTAATCTCATGTTCATAGAACCTTTTAAGGATGTTTATCATTTCAAATAATGTTCCTATAAGGTTAAATGCTAACTAAGACGCAATGTTTTAACTGCAACATTTTGAGGATGTTTTGGTGATAAGTGATTACAGATCATTGAATTATGTTTTATAAAACATTCACACAATGTTACATGAGATCAAAGGAAGAACGTTTTCAAAGCAGCATTTAATGTTTGTAGGATGTCGTTAAAGCCTGAGATTATGCAATATTTTTTTTATGAAATGAGATATTTTGTTAAACAAACAAAACCCACGAAGCAAACAAACAATAAAAAAACAAACAAAAAACCCCAAACATGTCTGAAAGTTGATCACTCTTTTTTACACCTTACATCGTTATGTGACCAATGAATACATATATTCATTGGTTAGTTTAGCTTTAAGTTTTTTTTGTGTCATTCCGATCTGTAGATGCACCAAACATAAAATAACGTGCAACAAAAGACATTAACTGTCATTGAATTGCTGCTTTTTAAAATAATTCTGATGTGTGTTTACAAAGGCAGACAGGATAGCAATGTGTCTTGATGTAGAATTTTGCATCAGCCTGTAATAATAGGTGTCCTCAGTGAACTGTGGGTAGTGTTGATGTGCGTCACACTGGTGTGAATTTTCCATTGCTACATTTTATCATTTTATCATTATGATTTTAAAAGAAAAAAAATTTGCATCATTTTCTAAACAATATTTTGACAACTGCACATTCAGCCTAACACTAGACTGCAACCTCAGTTATTTCCTTCATTTCCCAGAATAACTTCCACTAACCTCCAGGCCTAATGATGCAAGAAAATAAAAAGCAGGGATGAAAGAACGCCTCAGCTGATACCGAAATGGAAGAAGCAAAGATGAAAGACACATCACTAGAAGCTGGTTTAATATAGGTTTTTTTTATGCGGATTTGTCATTTAAGTTACTTTTAACCCGCCCACATGCTAACTTATTAATGGCTAGTTATTATGTATTAATAAGGAGGGCTTATTGACAGTGACAGTGACACACCCACGCTGTTCTGCCTGCTTCTCTGTGTTTAGAAGCAGACTGGCTGAGCACGACTGAGCCGTAGTTACAGCCATCACTTTTAGTTCATGCAGCCAACACTCAGAAAGCCTGTTTACTGTATCTCATGTCACAAAATATTACTTTAAAGACAGAAAGGGCACAGTGTGTAACCTATTTATATACAGCAGTCACATAATGCTTTTAATATGTGTATAAATGTGTGTGTAGTTATAAATGTGATTTTGACATTTTTAGATAAAATGATCAGTAGATAAAGTGAAATAATATTTAGCAGATAAATGGATTATTACATAGAACAATTATTTGTAGCTGCAGGGATCTATTTCTGGTATTATGCAGACCTTGAGATATCAGGCACATCATCCACTTCATGCTGCTGGCACCTTCTGATTAAGGTTTTTTTCACTGGATGCATGTTGCCAGTGTGGTTTGCAGTGATAGAGGAATTGCTATAATAACAATATTAACAATACAACAGTATGACAAGTTTTGAAAGTTCCATATTCAAATCTTTACTGAAGGAAAAGTACAAAAGTATACGCGTCACAGTCACCGAAACTACCAAAAGTACTTAGATTTGTTATTTTGCAGTTCAACATGAGGAGCAAAACACAGAATAGCAGGCAGGCAGGTGGTTTAACCCTTTGATACCTGAGGAAATTGGCTTGATTTCAGTCAAAACATCAGAAGAGGACAACAAACAGCTTAACAACAAATGGCCCCCAAAATAGCAAGAAGAATTAGTAAAAACCTACAAGAAAATTACTTGAAAATAAAAAAAGAAAATAATAATAATGATGAAAATAATAATAAATGAAATAAGCCAAAAATAAAAACATTATTTTACCCTCTATGGTACTCATAATGATGCCTATTGGTTAAAAAAACAAAATGTGTGTAATGTTTTGTTTTTTAATTTGCAATAAATAAACATAGTTTAGAGACATTTTCATAAAAAAGTTTTGTTTTTTTGTGCAGTTTTGGTTGCATAACCTTAAAGTAACACTGTACCATAATGTTAAGAAATAAAAAAGGGGGTTGATGTTAAAATCTTAATAAGATAATATGAAATACTTATGGAAGATATTAAAAATCATTTAACTTAACTATAGGTTAAGGTTAACTATAGGTTAATTTGAAAAGATTAAAAAGAGAATTATGATGCCTGTTTTGCTTTTTAGCTTTATATGAACCAAAATACACAATATTAGAGACTGTTGTGGTGGACAGCAGTTTTGCATTTCAGCAATCTTCTGTTGATTGATCTTCA
This sequence comes from Plectropomus leopardus, assembly GCF_008729295.1. NCBI lineage: Eukaryota > Metazoa > Chordata > Actinopteri > Perciformes > Serranidae > Plectropomus > Plectropomus leopardus. Next base: position 3,615 of record NW_024629869.1, read on the forward strand.
AATTAAGTACTATAATTTTTTTTTTTAAATTTCCCCATATTGTAAAATTACATTTTCACACCATTTTAATGGTGGTTGATAAGGCTGAACCATCCGTGGACAGGGACTCAACATGGCCACCAGAAAGTCATGTTACAATATGTACAGTGCTGCTGGTTTCCTTCGGACCGTGGCTCTTTTTTAAGATATTGCAATATAATTGAGGAAAAAAATGGGAATGTTACCTTGAGGCAACACAGTACCATGAAGGTTTAAATTTATAATGAGGAGAATAACAAATATAATTTTCTGGACATTTTTTGATAATATCTAATATTCTTCCCTTGCTAATTTTCAGATCATTTCCTTTTCACCTTTTATGTTTTTCTCATTTTGTGTTTGAGACACATCAAACCAATTTTCCCTAGTTTCAGAGGTTTAAATGCTCGTGAGAGGCGTCTCCACACACAACAAGAAAACTGATGTCGGTCCAGGTGTTAAAGGGTTAACTTGTGCAGTCACACAACTAGTGATTTTCTGCCAGTGTTCCTCTCTCGTCTTTATTGCGACATTGTTACTTTTTACTGAGATACTTTTTAAATATTCTTGAAAGGCGAAAGTCGGCGGCACATCTTTTGTGTGTGTGTGTGTGTGTGTGTGTGTGTGTGTGTGTGTGTGTGTGT
>NW_024629870.1:0-3045 GCF_008729295.1 Plectropomus leopardus
TCTCAGATTTTAAGACGTTTCTATGATTTCAGGACATTTCCTGGATTTAAGGAGGTTACTAGGATTTTAAGATATTTCTATGAATTTCTTGAACATTTCTAGGACTTTAGGATGAAGAATTTAGAACAATTTTTATAATTTCTTCAATTTTAGGATGTTTCTAGGATTTAAGGACATTTCTCAGACCTCAGGGCGTTTCTAGGATTTTAGGACAATTCTAGACATTTTCATGATTTTAGGACATTCCGATAATTTTAGGAGGTTTGTAGGATTTTGGGACGGTTTTTGTGATTTTTAGTAAGTTTTGAGGGATTTTATGATTTTCAGACATTTCTAGGACTTTAGGATGCTTCTAAGATTTGCTCTTTTATGCTCTCTGACACCTTATGAATACTTAAAGGACAAAAACAATTCACAGTGTCAGTCACTATATTTTTATAGTGAATTAGAACATGAATTTGGCCTCTGAGGTGCAAGTTTCACTGTCATACAGGATGTAATATCACCAACACACCAGCCTCTGTGCTGCCTCTGTACGTGTGTGTGTGTGTGTGTGTGTGTGTGTACACAGTATTATTAGTATTCCTCAGCTTCACTGTTTCTCCATGAAGGTGTTCTGCTGAGATGACAGCAGCATCAACACACCGCAGGGGGTAAAAGGCCAACATATGTATGCGTGTGTGTGTGTGTACTTCATATGTATCTAACCTGTGTGCAGCGATGTACATGTGTCTGACATGTGAACGTGTTTGTGCGCTGCTGCTGAATACTGATGAGGCGTGAAGTCGCTCAGGAACGTCACACATTAACATGACAAACGGCAGAGGTCGAGGTGCGTAACATGATGTCCGCCTGGCTGTATGTGTGTGTGTGTGTGTGTGTGTGTGTGTGTGTGTGTGTGTGTGTGTTGCCCCTGTCACACTCGCTCTGCACACAGTTAATATTCTTTTTTACATGAGTGTTTAATGTCGAGTGAAGAAAAAGAGTCACCTGTGAGCGGCCATTAGCCTGACAGGCCACAGTCGGTAGCAGCAGGACATTTCTTGGGACATTTCTAGGACATTACGACATTTTTAGGATTTTATGATGTTTCTAGGATTTTAGGACACTTTAAGGATTCTAGGACATCTCGAGGGATTTGTGACATTTTGACCATTTTTGGACATTTCTAGGATTTTAGGATGTTTTAAGGATTTAAGGACATTTCTCAGGTTTTAGGACATTTTTTTAGGTTTTAGGACATTTCTACGCTTTTAGCACTTTTCTAGGGTTTCGGATGTTTCTAGGATTGTAGAATATTTCCAGGATTTACGGATATTTCAGAGATATAATGACATTTCTAGGATTTTAGTTAGTTTCTCAGATTTTAGGAAGTTTCTCAGACTTTATGACACAGAATTTTAGGACATATTAAGGATTTTTGGACATGTTTAGGAATTTAGAATGTTTCTGGGATTTTAGGTCAAATCTAGGATTTAAGGACATTTTTAGGTTTTTAGGGCGTTTCTTAGGTCATAGAAGGTTTCGGGGATTTGACGATTTTAGCTGGTCAAAAGGGTTGGATCATTTGATTAACTGAATTTGAGAACAAAGTAAAATATAAATATAAAGGTGCGTGATAATGTAACGTCGTGCTCCTGTATTGTGTTACACTGTGCTGACCTGGTCTCTGTTTCTAAATAAAGTTGTGTGTTGACTGAATAAGCAGAAAGCTTGGGGCCAGGATTATTGTAAGTCAGCCCACCTCTGTGTGCAGAGCCCTGCAGCAGCTCTGACACCTCCACACCCACACACCACCTCTCCTCCACGTAGCACACGTGGAAATGTTAAAAAAATAACAGCACAGTGTTGCTGTGCAAGAAGCTGCGCTCCAGTTTTGAGGCGTTCACTGACCATCGGCAGGTAGCTGAGCTCCTGCGCGTGCACCCAGATCACTCTCACACACATTTAAACTCAAAAAAACAAGACACTCCTTGTTCTGCTGAGCACAAAAAATGTTACATTTGTATGTGATTATGCAGCAGATACGTCAAAACTTTACATTCCAACAAAAAAAGTGGTTGATGTATGGTTAACCCTGAGGAAATTGATTTGATTTATTTATTTTATTTTTTTCAAAAATATGGAGAAAGGGAACAAGAAACTGTAAAAGGACATGTCCAGAAAGTTAGCAAAAAAGAAAAGAAAATACTACCTGAAGATAAGCACAAAAAATGGTATAAACAATGACAACAACAACAACAACAAAAAAGTGACCTAAAAATGCTCTGAAAAAAGTATTTATTTGATATATTTTATAAAATGTATTTCTGTGACTAATTTACCTGAACATAAACACAAAAAGTTTTTTGTTTGTTTTTCTGACAAAATTTTAAATGTAAAATTATTAGAAACGTAGTTTTCTGGACTTTTTGTTTCTTTTTCTTTAACTTACTTTCTCACCAGTCGCCTATCTTTTTGATTAAAATATTTTTAGATAATTTCCTTAACATTTTTTACAGTTTGTGGGGCATCAGTTTTCAAATTCTCAAAGAAATTAGCATCAGTTTCAAAAGTTGAAATACTTGTGAAGGAGTCTAAATGCAGCACAAGCAAAAGTGATGCATATCCAGGTTTCAAAGGGTTAAAAAAGAGCTTCAGAGGGACGTTCAAACTCACATTCAGAGCTCTGCACAGCTGGTCAATCACAGCAGGAAGTGGTCATTTCATAAAGTCACAAAAATTATCAAAAGCAAACCCCCAATTTATTCCCCTGCAGGAGGTTGTGGGAGCTGGGACTGGCCATGTCTGGTCCTGCAGAGGGACTGGGTTTGGGTCTACTGTACTGGGAATACACCAGTTTAAACATTCTGCTCTCTGTAAACCCGGATGACAGTTTATCAGGTGTCACCAGGATTCAGTGTTTGCACGAAACAAATCTGTAAACAGGCTCTAAAAAAATGACAGAAAGTGCCTGTAAACATACACTGTGATATTGTTTTTGCTAAATCCATCACTCACACACACACACACACACACACACACACACACACACACACACACACA
>NW_024629871.1:0-4908 GCF_008729295.1 Plectropomus leopardus
TAGTTTATATAAAGACTTCATAATCTTGGTTTATCATAATAGGGTGGCAGTTAAGAGTTATTTTCAAATTGATTAATAGACACATTATTTTCTTGATTAGTCGATAAATCAAGCTGAAGAATTCAAATCGTATGTTTTATTGTCCAGCAGTCCAAAAATCCAAAGCTATTCACTTAATTATCATTTATGACAAAGAAAAGCATTAAATTTTCACATTGAGGAACCATTAAACTGGCCATTTTTGCTCAAAATTTGCTAAAATGATGATCTGATCATAAAAATAGTTGACAATTAGTCTTGTACAGTTGCAACCGTATGTGATGTAAAGCTAAATTTTGCAAGTGAAACGGGACAAAGTGATGCTCCTTTTCAAATTAGGGTCAATACCTGCGTTCAGTAGAAACTCTACGTCGTTGTCGATCAAATGATCCGTACAGTGTGAGCATGAAGCTGCAGGTTCGGGCTGTGCAGAAATCTGAATAAAACATGATGAGAATCAGTATAAAGGCAACATTTAAGAGGAAGAAAAGGATGATATTTTGACTTTTTTTGTGTTTTTAATAATTCATAAACAAGCTGCAGTAGATGTTACTTTGTTTTTTTGGAGTGGGAAGCATTTTAAATGAGTGGGTAAAAAATTGAATTCAGGTCATGTTTCATTCCTCGACAGACGCAGGATGAGTCACCTGTAAAGTTTATTTCATAGACTAGTTTGAAATACTTGCAGAACAGCGACAAGGTGACAGTAAACAAATAAACAGGTTATACCAAAATTAATTAATGATGTCCCGAGCAGCGTGACAGAAAACAGCACAATATAAAGATAAACGTTAACAGCACGTGCACGCGCACACACACACACACGGTCAGGTTTTGATAATCTCCAGAGCCCTCAGGTGTGGGCTTCTCGCTCTTTGACTCTTCAGTGAGGCTTCGATTTGTTTCCTGTTAAAGAGTCAGAGGTTTTCCGTCTGGAGAACATTCGGCTGAGACCAGACGTCACCGCTGGCACTCACTCACACACACACACACACACACACACACACACACACACACACACACGCGTCACACACAGCTGATCATCCTCTGATCACTGCGTCACAGGGCACATCTTTAAATCAACAAACTTTCATGTCCCCATTCACACGTATGGACTCACACACTGGACACAGGACAGGATCATGCATGCAGGAGCACATTTTCGCTGAGGGGCACTACGTTTAATAAATCTGCGTGCATGACTATCTACGTGTATGTGCTTTGGCGAAATGGCTGGCAACTGCAGACCGCTGTTCAAGACCAGCAAACAACAAAACTGTTTTTTTGGTGAGACATCGACTGCGTTTCTGGCTGTGAATGGGCAGCAAAAGCAGGTGTTTTTTAGCCAGACATTGGCAGCATTTCTAGTTTTGATTGTTTTACCAAAATCAGGTGTTTTTAAGGAGACATGAGCAGAACTCCAGCCATGATTGTGACAACAATATCAGGCGTTTTTTTAGTGAGACATCTGCAGCATTTCCATCGAGATTGTGTCACTGAAATCTGATGTCTTTAGGGAGACATAACCTGAACTCCTGTTGTGACTATGCAACCGAAATCAGGTGTTTTGTAGAGGGACATGGGTGACATTTTTTGGTCGTGATTGTGCCATGATTGGGCGTTTTTTTAAATGAGACATCAGCAGATCTCCAGTCATGATTGTGACACCGAAATAGGGTGTTTTTGGAGACATCGACTGTATTTGTGCCAGCAACCAGGTGTTTTTTAGTGGGACATCGGTGGCACGTCCAGTCTTGATTCTGTGGTTTTTAGTAAGACATCTGCTGCAGCTCCAGCTGTGTTTGTGCCAGCAAAATCGGGTGATTTAGTGAGATATCAGCACCAGTTCCAGCCATGATTGTGCCAGCCATCTGCTTTTGTTTTGTTTTGGGTTTTTTAGCAAGATGTTGGCTGCATTTTTGTATTATTGTGCCACCAAAATCAGGTATTTAGTCAAAATATGATCTTTTTAATCAAAATCATGCATTTTAAATGTATTTTTTCACATATTTTGAAAGGCACCCTAGTATATGCTATTCAAAATGTAAAAACGTTAAGGTAGCTTATGTTTTATGGTAGCCAACTATTTACAGACTGTCGTTCCACCTCTTGGCGTTCAGGGTTGCTGCAGCACCCTCAGTACTCACCTGTCCACGCCCTTGGACAGGATGCTTTTACTTTGACTTGAACTTCAAAAAATAAGTCTCAAAAAGGTGTCCAGCGACTATGCAACTTGCAGAAGCCACAGCCAAATCAACATTATTCTGACTCCCTTAACATAAAGCAAAGACGACGAAAAAGATAAGATAATAAAATGCAGGAAAAGCAATCAGCAGCTGCTGCACTTGAAACTGCTTATACTTTAGGAAATACTGAATTGAGCACCGGCACAGTGGCAACGTGAGAAAATGATCTGCCCAGTCTGAGCTGAGAATGTAAATTTTGTGTTCAGTTCAGTATTAAACACACAGGCAGGAGAGTCCTTGAACACATCATCTGTCTTTTCTTCTTTACACAGCACATCTGATAACACAACAAAACGTCTGTCAAATGTCTCTGACACCCTGAAAATCCACCTGTTTGTCTCCAGAGCTGTTTTTTTTTTTAAAAGGAAATATTAATTAAAAATCCTCAATTGTAGGACATCTTGTTTTCCATCATTGGAACAACTTTAATTTATAAATATTTTTTCTTTTCTTTTAAAATATTTGCTGAAAAAAAAACTGTCGCTCTGACTCTGATGGTCGCAGTTTTTCATATTCCTCCGATCTCTGTCATAACTCGGTCTTGATTTAAATCTCGAACAGCACACAGGAGGAGCAGATCGAGACAGATTTAGACTTCTTTTAGTGGCCAGGAAGCCGCTCAGCCCTAAAGTTCAACATCGCTTTAATTCTCCGGTGTCACAGAGGAAGACAGAAAAGGGCGAGCGAGCCAGAGTTTATGGACGGAGATGTGTTTGGACATAGAAGGCAATGTGGCTGCAGCAGACCAGAGCCAGCAGGTCATCAGCTCGCAGCCAGACGGCCTGAGAATCAAACTGAGGAATGAGACGCTGATGCCAGGCTGCGACCGTCTGTGTATCCTCACGTATGTGTTCCCCTCTGCGTGTGTTTAGAGTGGACAGAGAGGCCTGAGGACGCACTGAAACACTTCACTGTGGCAAAAGTGGTGGTGCTACAACAGAAAAATACTGCGAAAAAAACAACAGAAAAAACTGCGTTCACAACTTTTCTTAAAGGTCCAGAAATCTCCAACATGCTTTTTTGAAACCCATTCAAACTGACATTTTTGATCCCACAGCCATCAAAGCAGAAAACAGGACTTGTATTATTTCTGGGTGTCATTCTGGGCTTTTGACTCTGAATTTGTCATTTTGACTATTTTCCACCTGATGAGGTCATTTTCACCATAATTGGCATATGGAGGAAATAAATGCTATTTCCACTAGGTGACGTGTCACAGTCAATGTAGCTGCTGATCACTGACATATCCCAGACTGTGATAATCCAAAAAAACCCAAAAGAAACTACTGTGCTATATTGAAAACAATTCATTTTATGTTTTGGTATTTTTTCCATCTAAAAACATTGTGGCATCATGACAAAAACTTGCCATTTAATGTGGTAAAAATCTGAAGATTAATGAATATTTAATATTTATAGGACTGATGTTGGTTAAAAATTAAACTCAGTGAAAGTAGAATGAAAGTTTTAGTAAGTAAAGGAGAATGGATAGATACAAAATAGGAAGGGAAAAATGCCAAAAAAAACCTTGGAAACACAGGAGGAGGATGTTGGAGAAATGAATACGTAACGACAGACTGAGAGGAGAAGAAAAGGGAAAAGTCCAGAAAGGGAAATATTTTTGTGAAGCATGTGAAGCGTCTCAGTATGATGCTTTAACAAACCAGCTGCTGCATGAATGGATGTACAGCGTTTTGCACTTCTGTGAGTGTGTGCGTGTGCTGTTTTACATCTATCTTTGTGAGGACCACTCGTGGTTTATACTGTGCGTTGGGAGTGAAGATATTTTGGCTTTTCCTGCAGTTTAATGGGAAAATTTAGTTTTACTTTCAGCTAAGGCTGAGGACTGTCGTTTGGCATGTAGGGTTAGGTGACGGGGCTTGCAATTATGCAACTCAATGTGCAGACAAAGACTGGCCTTATATATGTTTCTGCAAACCACAGATATGTTACATTTGTGGATTATTATGTAGCAGATATGTTGAATAACAATTGAAAACATTGTCTCTCATGTGTTATAGGAGGAAAATCTCAGGTTTTTACTTAAAATACCAGGTTAAGGTGGCTAAAAAGCTTCTGGAAGGTTGTTGGAAACTGCAACAGGTTTCTACAAAGTACCCAGGTTTGGAGCCTAAAAAGCTGCGGAAAACACAAAAATAGTTAGTTGCTTGGTCACAACCAGTTTTGTTTCTTGTTCTCTAACAATGGTCTGCAGCTTTCTGGTTTCTCTCCCATCAAACATCCCCTCCACCTCCTCATGACAAAGTCAGCTCATAAATTACACCACTTTAGAAATGCTGCAACGTATCTATGGTTTGCAGAAACGTTCAGTGCCAACATTTTTTTCTTGATATTTGGCTGCATCATGTCTGTGAAGGTCCTCACAAGTATGGAAGTACAAACAAAATTCTTTGTGCATTTTAACATGTGTAAATATGATAATTTAAGCATAGCATATAAACATAACATGCAACCTGTGCAGTATGTTTTCATCATGTGTGGTTTAAATGTGTGTGTCTGACCGTTTAGGACAGAGCTTGCAGTTTGTGTGTGTTAAAGTGCACGTGATCATGCTCATGCATGTCTGGATGTATATACTGTGTGTGTGTGTGTGTGTGTGTGT
>NW_024629872.1:0-2609 GCF_008729295.1 Plectropomus leopardus
AATAATTTAGCATGTCGCAAAAAATGGCCAAAAATCGCATACTATAGTATGGCAAAAATGTCAAATTTTGACATGTCCCAAAAATGGCTAAAAACGGCCTGTTATAGCTTGTAGAGATATGTCAAAGTATACAAAGTGGAAAAAGAGGTAAAAAATGGGCCCAAAATGTCAAAATTTAGCATGTTGAAAAATTTAGCATGTTGTCCCCTGCTGTTTCTCAGCCCTGCCTGCAGGGTCTGCTAGTGTTGTCTGTTATGAGTGGTTAATCAGTGCTTTCTTGGAGCACCTGGTCCCAGTACTCAAGTATATAAGCCGAGTTAACAATTGTCTCTCTCTCTCTCTTCTCCAACAGGCACGCCTCCCTGGTGATGTGGCACTTCTGTTGCTTTGTGGTTTCAATCATATAATTTGTGCACCATATAACACCTTAAACATCACATTACCTCTCACACAATGCATCTTACATTCCTGATCTACTAATCATCACATGCCATTCAATTTGTTTTTGATGATGTTATATTTAAACTTGATTTGTTAAATAAATTGCTTTGACTGTTACGTTGCTGTTTTGGTGAATCTCTCTGATTTTTCATTGGCTCAAGGGCGGGGTTATGACAATGGTATGCCAAAAAAAAAATATATACGCGCCAAAAGAGGTCAAAAAAAGGCCCAAAACATCACTATTTAGCATGTTGAAAAAATGACCAAAAATCGCATACTATAGTATGGCAAAAATGTCAAATTTTGACATGTTGCAAAAATGGTGAAAAAGAGCATATTATAGCTTGTCGAGACAAATAATAGTATACAAGATGGAAACAGTGGCCAAAAAAGGCCAAAAACGTTATGATATACCTTGTTGAAAAAATAGCTAAAAATCGCATACTATAGTATGGCAAAAATGTCAAATTTTGACATGTCCCAAAAATGGCTAATAACGACATATTATACCTTGCAGAGACGTGTAATAGTATACAGGACGGAAACAAGGGCCAGAAAATGCCAAAAACATAATAATTTAGGATGTCAAAAAAAATGGCCAAAAATTGCATACTATAGTATGGCAAAAATGTCAAATTTTGACATGTCCCAAAAATGGCTAAGAACGGCATATTATAGCTTGTAGAGACGTGTCAAAGTATACAAAGTGGAAAAAGAGGTCAAAAAAGGCCCAAAACGTCACAATTTAGCATGTTGAAAAAATGGCCAGAAATCGCATACTATAGTATGGCAAAAATGTCAAATTTTGACATGTCCCAAAAATGGCTAAAAATGACATATTATAGCTTGTAGAGATGCGTAATAGTATACAAAGTGAAAAAAAAAGGTCAAAACAGGCCCAAAACGTCACAATTTAGCATGTTGAAAAAATGACCAAAAATCGCATACTATAGTATTGCAAAAATGTCATTTTGACATGTCCCAAAAATGGCTAATAACGACATGTTATACCTTGCAGAGACGCATAATAGTATATAAGACGGAAACAACGGCCAGAAAATGCCAAAAACATAATAATTTATCATGTCGAAAAAAATGGCCAAAAAATCGCATACTATAGTATTGCAACAATGTCAAATTTTGATATGTTGCAAAAATGGCTAAAAATGACATAATAGAGCTTGTAGAGATGCGTCATATCATACAAAGTGGAGACAAAGGCTACAAAACACCAAAAACGTCATTATTTAGTATGTTGAAAAAATGGCCAAAAATCACATACTATAGTATGGCAAAAATGTCAAATTTTGACATGTTCCAAAAATGGCGAAAAAGGACGTATTATAGCTTGTAGAGGCACATCATAGCACACAAAGTGGAAAAAAAGGCCAAAAAAGGCCCAAAACGTCACAATTTAGCATGTTGAAAAAATAGCCAAAAATCGCATACTATAGTATGGCAAAAATGTCAAATTTTGACATGTCCCAAAAATGGATAAAAGTTATGTATTATACCTTGCAGAGACGCGTAATAGTATACAGGATGGAAACAACGGCCAGAAAATGCAAAAAACATAATAATTTAGCATGTCGAAAAAAATGGCCAAAAATCACATACTATAGTATGGCAGACATTTCAAATTTTGACATGTCCAAAAAATGGCTAAAAACGGCATATTATAGCTTGTAGAGACATTTTCAAAGTATACAAAGTGGAAAAAGAGGTATAAAAAGGCCCAAAACGTCACACTTTAGCATGTTGAAAAAATGGCCAGAAATCGCATACTATAGTATGGCAAAAATGTCAAATTTTGTCATGTCCTAAAAATGGCGAAAACGGACGTATTATAGCTTGTAGAGGCGCATCATAGCACACAAAGTGGAAATAAAGGTCAAAACAGGCCCAAAACATGACAATTTAGCATGTTGAAAAAATGGCCAGAAATCGCATACTATAGCATGGCAAAAATGTCAAATTTTGACATGTCCCAAAAATGGCGAAAAAGGACGTATTATAGCTTGTAGAGGCGCATCATAGCACACAAAGTGGAAAAAAAGGTCAAAACAGGCACAAAACGTCACAATTTAGCATGTTGAAAAAATGGCCAAAAATCGCATACTATAGTATGGCAAAAATGTCAAATTTTGACATGTCCCAAAAATGGCTAA
>NW_024629873.1:0-3518 GCF_008729295.1 Plectropomus leopardus
GCTGTTATTGCATCACATAACTGAGAAAGTTGAGTGGATCATCAGGACGTTTTGAATCCATAATTCCTCTGTGAAATCGTGGACTATCAGCTCCCAGAAATCCCTCATACGTGGCCGCTCCCACGTATAACGGGCTCGCCTTTCCATCATGGCTCCATAACACGCCTACGTGGCCTTGGATTGGAAATAATAACGGCTAGTGCGGTGGCTGCAATAGAAATAAAGCTGCTAATGTTTTAAGCATCCATTGCCATGGTTACTAAATGTTATCACCAGAGAAGTTGCAGAACATCACTTAATGGAAACACAGTCCACTGAGTGATGAATCTCACAATTGTGTTTAATCAACATTTAAAAACTATTTCTTAAGTTTTGTGTAAATCTGTAATAAAAACTGGCCTGCAGTCGATATGAGGCGACAAAACAGTGGTTCTTCGTTCTTACGTCGGTTTGGTATTTCTGAGCCTTGAGACAATCTAAACTTACAGAATCGGACTCATTTGATGCCTTTCTGCTGTTTCCAGGAGGATGAGAGGTTTGTGATGCTGCTGTGCATGTAGAATCAGTCAGACTGTGACTGCAGACCTCCTCATTAAGGTGTTAATTGGATTGGTTACCTGCTCTGTCCGTCACTGCCCTGGGCGCCCTGCTCCTGTGTGTGTATGTGTGAAGATGTGAGGGCATTTCTGTTAAGTGTATGCACTGCTAATATGTAGGTGTTTGAAAAAAAAAAAGACATAGGCAGAAGCCAAAAGAGGCGTGGGGGTGATGGGGATGGGATCCGGGGAGAGCCGAGGTTTCTCTCTGGGGAGACGAGGGAATCAAAAACCGACGTGCGTTTTGATGAGATGTTATTTTATTTCTGATTGATACAAGACCCTCTCTAATTGGTCTGCGCTGTGAGAGCGATGGCTCCCAGGCACAGCTGTCACTGGATCAGATGTATGCTGATGTGCCCCCGCATCATCAATGACCTTTTTGAAAATGAAGGCCCGAGCTACAGAAAGCTGTCATGTTGAACAGAGGCAGAGATGACGGCGGGGTTACAGAAATCAACCTGATTCCACTTGTCAGAATTTATTTTCTGTGACAAATCGGTCCTTTATTAAAAGAAGCCACAAAGGAACAGAGCCAATCCAGCCAGGCGCAATAATTAAAAATATCCACTCAGGATACATGTCAGTCCGTGTTATTGCACTTCCTTTAAACGTGCACAGTTTGAACTGGGCTGTGAGCACTTTTATCGTTCCCACCAAGGTCATTTTCAGGTGACATCAAAGCCGCAGTGGTGGTTGCTATATGTGCTGTTAATTAATCTTTGTCATGTTGATCAGAATATTTCTGCTGTAAAAGTACCGACTAGTTCACCAAACCCATAAAACCACATGTATTATTTGTTCCTGACCTCTAGTACGACCCACAGGAACGTTTCCTAAATTAGCATCACTGCTGTTTCCGCTTTAAAATCACACACGCTCCCATCGCTCTGCATGCAAAATGTGTTTTTCATAATCAAGCTTTAAAAGAATATTATTATAATATTTTCTGCTTGAGTTGTTTTTTTAACCGACATAAGTCCTAATCATAAATATCAAATTCATTTCATTCATTTTCTAAGTTTTAATCCTTTAAATGCCAGGTGTTTGTCATGTTAGGTCACAAACTCGAGCACAACCCACACACACACACACGCACACACACAAAAAAAAAAAGAAATATTTGTATATACTACATGCTAAGTAGTTATTTCTTTTTTTGATAATCACAGCCTGGGATATGTCAATGATTTGCTTGTGACGGTGCACTAAGTGGAAATAGCATGTATTTTCTCCATATTTCTGGTCTTTTTTTTGCTTATTTTGAGGTAATTTTCTTAGGTTCCTCATTGCTTTCTTCCCATGGTTTTTGGAAGCTATCAACCTAATGTGCTCAGGTTTCAGAGGGTTAATTCTAGACTGCAGCTCCTCCTAGGTCACTAAAACCCCCACAATCCTCAGAGACGGACACGACCTCTGTGAAGACGGTGAGGATGGCTATTGTTGCGGCGGCTCAGCTCGCGCTTCTTAGCAATATTTCTGCCAGCTGCGTCAAGTCGGACCCCATAAGCCCGCTCCTAAACCCATTCAAACATAAATGTCAAGTTCAGCCTCAGGTGAAAACGCCAGTGTCTCCCCTGAACCGTCCAGCGGCCTCGACAGATGTGACTAGCTCACTCGCCAAATCCATTGATTTTCCCGGGGCCAATTACCCCGGCGTCAGAGATCTCACTCACAAGTTCCGGACGGCGGTGGGATTCTCTGACTTTAATCACACATCAATGCTCGTCCCTCGGAGCAATCTCTACTGTTTATCCCGAGCCCAGGCCCTCTGCCGACTCTCTATCGATCGCTACCCAGCTCTCGCCCTGTACCGCCATCTCTGCGTGTCCGTCCGCCAGCCGTCCCTCTCCTCGTGGCAGGAGAGAAACAGCCAGAGGGGCTTATAGGCAGAAAAGAACGGGACGCAAGAGTGATCATTTCCTCATGAAACTGCCATTGATTTTATGACATGCTGATGCCATCTCTTTCTCTGTCAGGGGAGAGCGAACATATTATCTGGTCCTGACAGAGCAGGGCGGCGTCGGTGGTTAAGTTAAACCACGCCTGTGGTGAGCCGGGTGAAGCCCGGGTGGGTGATGAACAGGCGGGCAGGTGGACCGAGGAAGGATCTGGTGATTTACTCTCATAAAGTTCCTGCACGGGTTTGTGATTCAGTCTGCAGGTTCAGAGTGAGAGCGTGTCTGAGCAGGAAGAGCACAGGTGGAGTTAATGACATTAATTATTGCACAGCTGCATTAGCTCAGGGTCCTGGTGTACTGGCCCAGTGGCAGAGGCTTACTGGGACACTTCATGGAGCGCAGGCAGACATTATGTTGTTAGGAAGACCTGCAGTTTTCCTGCATTAACGAGTCCAAACATTTGCAGTAAATTCAACCCAGCATCATGAGATCTGGTACAGCGGGGAATGTAAGTATGCTTTCTAAGTTTGGCTGTCAAACGATTACATTTTTGGCAGAGTTGGGTTTTCAACTTCAACTCCACTGACTCCCAAGATGCACGGAGAACAAAGAAAGTCTAAAAGAGGGCAAAGAGCTCCAGCAACAAATGTAGTTTGAAGAACAACTTTATTCGACCAACGCATCCGTCTAATAAGGTTGTTCTTGAAACTATCATTTTTTAAAAAATGAATCCCAGAATTTCCATTGTTAATCAGGATTCGTAAGGGTGGCGGGGGGGCTGGAGCCAAGCTGTCATCGGGCGGAAGGCGGGGTCACCCTGGACAGGTCCCCAGACGATCGCAGGACCGACACATAGAGACAGACAACCATACACACTCACAGTCACACCTAAGGACAATTTAGAGTCACCAATCAACCTGAGCTGCATGTCTTTGGACTGAGAGACAGACAGAGAGACAGAGAGAGAGACACACAGAGATACAGAAAGACAGAGAGACAGAGAGAGAGACAGAGAGAGAGA
>NW_024629874.1:0-1805 GCF_008729295.1 Plectropomus leopardus
ACACACACACACACACACACACACACACACTTTTCGACTCACCACATAGTAGAAATGCATGTCTGGTCGCAGAGGTCGGTCTTCTATGTGCACAGCTGGAGGTGGAAGAGGAGATCGTGTCGGTCCATCCAGCAGGAGCATCAGTGAGGAGTGTGTGTTTGTGTGTGTGTGTGCATGTGTGTGTATGTGTGTGTGTGGCCCTCAAAGGTACTCCAAATAACCAGGATCTTAAAAAAAAGTCTTCTCCTGCTCTGTTTAGTTCTCCTACTTCTGCTGCTTCCAATTTTTTCTATATTTCTGTTCTCCCTCTACTCTTTCTTCTTCTCTCCTGCACTTGTCGTTACTCCTCCCTTTTCCCTCTCTCTCTCTCTCTCCTCCCCTCTTCCTCCTCCCCACATGACTTCAGTCCCTCATCCCTCCCTTTTTCTGTTTTGCTTCCACTTCCTCTCTTTTTTCCCCTTCCAGTTGCAATCTCATGTTTCTATTTTTTTCTTTGCCCCTCCTCAGCTTTGTGATAAAAATGTACTCTTCTCTTTTTCTTCTGTATTTATTTATTTTCCTCTCCTCTTTGTCTTATTAATATTTTAATTAGAGAAATACTTGTAATTAGAGAAGTAGCAGGGGAAGTTTCCCATCTCACTCTTTCTGTCTCTCTGTGTTGATTACAGATTGTTGTCAGCACTTCCTGTGCTAGCCGCTGCCACCACTGTGTGTGTGAGTGTGTGTGAGTGTGTGTGTGAGTGTGTGTTAGTCATAGATAACATGGCGTGCTCTCCACTGTCAGAAACAGGAAGAGTGGAGCTTGGTAGTTTGGCCCTGATGAGAGAACCTTCCGTGTGTGTGTGTGTGTGTGTGTGTGTGTGTGTGTGTGTGTGTGTGTGTGTGTGTGTGTGTGTGTGTGTGTGTAAGCTGGTTCAGCAGAGTGATTACTGTAACAGCTTCAAAATAAAATGCTTGAGTTTAATTACATCTCCCTCTCTCTGCACTGCCTCATGCGTACAGACACTTTGTCTCTCTCTCTCTCTCTCTCTCTCTCACACACACACACACACACACACACACACACACAGTGACCACCTTTAAAGTACTCAGAATTCATGACCTTTACTAATACAGATTTAGAAAAAGATTTAATGCTGTCTATGCCACATTATCTTTATTAGATACCCATAACATACATCAGTGTGATGGGTCAGCTTATATTTGTTTCTATTTTTAATTTTAAGAAATTACATTTTATGCTTTGTGTTTAAAACTCATCTAGAAAATTGTTGTGTGGTTTACAGTGAAAATGCAATATCTAATTTAATTAGCATTTTTTAATTAACATTTGTCCCTACTATTTCTTTTAAATCTCCAAGGCCAACACTCAGCATCTACATCTGCACATTACTTTCTGCTGGCAATTTCATCTATGAAGAACAACTTAACCGCAGTTAAAATCTTGTTTCTGCTGGCTTCCAGTGGTTTAACCTCTCACCTTGTTGCAGTGATGTACAAGTCTTCTAAAAATAATAAAATCTTTCATTAGTCGCACATTGGGGAAATATGCATATGAAATAAATACGGATTGACTTTGTAAACAGGATTAACACAATAACATCATTAAGTCATTTCAGTAATGGGACATCTTGAGAGGATATGTCATGACATCCTTTATGATTTATCTCCATCTTCTAAAGCCAGCTTTTCATTACTTCAAGAATATTAATCAATAAAATCAACCAGACGAGAGCTGGTTTCACCTGATCCGTTACTTTATTTTTTATGATTTCTATTATTTCATTCGTAGTTTGTGTACGTTT
>NW_024629875.1:0-2789 GCF_008729295.1 Plectropomus leopardus
ACACACACACACACACACACACACACACACACACACACACACACACACACACAGGTTAGAGTCAGGGTTAAAGATCTGAAACAGGAAGTTGTCACGAGTAGAAACAGTAAAATCAAAGTCAACCTGATGGAGGCGCCATGTTTACGGATGGTTCCTGTTCGCTCCGACTGTTTCCCAGAGACCTGGGGGGCAGAGACAGGAGAGTGTGTTAATGTGTGTGTGTGTGTGTGTGTGTGTGTGAGTGAGTGAGTGAGTGAGAGAGCATCAATGGAGTCTCTGAGGCCTCAGCAACTCTAATTAGTCTCTAAACATTTTCCCACGCTCAACAAAGACTCACTGTGTGTGCGTGTGAGTGTGTGTGTGTGTGTGTGTGTGTGTGTGTGTGTGTGTGTGCTCAGTAAAGTGTGAACTGTGTGTCATCTGAATGGACAACCAGCAGCAGTAAAAGACAATAAAACCAACATTAACCCTCTGAAATCTGACTAAACCTGCTGTGAATTTCCTTTCAGCTTTTTGGTGATTTTTAGAGTAAACGAACCTCCAAACCTGCACCGGAAAAATCACCCAAAATCAGCCCGTCCATCACAGCCACAAACTGTCAACACATGTTCACATTTCTGATGGTCTTTGAACACATCATGTGGGATGAACTGTTCATGCAGAGTCACTCAGGGAGGCTCCGGGACAAATTTTCAGATCTTTTATAAATGTAGATAAGACGTGAGCAGGGCGGCAGCGAGGAAGATAGCGTGTGAATGAGGAAGGTTTCCTGCAGAGTCACTTGTGTTGCTGCTGTTCTCTGCAGCCGCAGACGCTTCCTGTCAGCAGAGACGACTTCACCCCCAACTCGACTTCACTTCTGCTTTTAGCTTCTTCTCGTTTCTCTCAGAAAAACTCTGAAGCTGCTTCACACCAAAACCTTCAACAGTCAACTGACCCGAGATCAG
This sequence comes from Plectropomus leopardus, assembly GCF_008729295.1. NCBI lineage: Eukaryota > Metazoa > Chordata > Actinopteri > Perciformes > Serranidae > Plectropomus > Plectropomus leopardus. The sequence goes on from NW_024629875.1 coordinate 948, forward strand.
ATTCTCCCTCAGAGTCAGACTGAACCCAAAGTGTCCAAAATCACCTGCAGTCTGTCCAAAATCACCTCGAGTCTGTCCAAAATCACCTCGAGTCTGTCCAAAATCACCTGCAGTCTGTCCAGAATCACCTGCAGTCTGTCCAAAATCACCTCGAGTCTGTCCAAAATCACCTGCAGTCTGTCCAAAACCACCTGCTAAAACATTTTCTTTAAAAGAACATCCAAAATGTTTAATAAATATTTTTTTTAAAAGCATGATCAATGACTGTTATTGTTTACAAATATAACAGTTACGATCAATGACTGTTATTGTTTACAAATATAACAGTTACGATCAATGACTGTTATTGACATGTGATGTCATTGTTGTTGTTTACAAACAGCTGCTGACACGTATATGTTGTATGTCACACTCGAGGCCCACGCTGTTGTGTTAAACCTCTTTAGTTTCCCTGGTGCCGGCATGCTGTTTGGTTCCTCAGACACTCTGCAGCGACTCTCTGAGGAGGAAAGGGTTAATGTTTCACCTGCTGGATGTTGGTGTGTGTGTGTGTGTGTGTGTGTGTGTGTGTGTGTGTGAGGTACCTTCATGCCGTGGCCCAGGCCGTCCAGCTGCTGGTAGTTGATTGGTCGGCGGCTGTACGGTGGGCGGGGCTGCGTGCCGGCGGAGGGCTGAGGAGGGGGGAGGATCTTGTGGCTGCGCGGGACTCGTCTCACCGCCGTGAAGACGCCAATCTCTCTCCGAGAAACTTTCTCTTTGTGCATCTCCACCGTCTGCAGAGAGGAGCGCGCTCAGATCAGAGAGGAGACTGAAGCAGAGAGCGGCCCGACTGACACATCTGACCGAGCCCGAAAATCACCGTTTTCTCTGTCAGGAAACTGAAGCACAGCAAACGTCTGCAGACTTCACTTCCGGCCACTTTTTCACTGTTTTCTGACATTTAAAATATGAACCCATCAATCACAAAACTGATCGGCAGATTCATCAATAATAATAATAATGATACGTTTCAGCTGAGGTTGAGCAGAACATCATTCATGTTATTACACTCAGCTGCATGAAAAACAAACACTACACAGTCAGGGTTCATGCACATTTCTATCAGTACATTTCCAGGACATTCCAGGATTTTTCCAGGACCCTGAGTCAAATTTTAAAGACCAGACATTATCTGAAACAACCATCAATACTCGTTATCAGCACTTTTTCATCATTATGTAACAGCTTATTAAATAAATATTATTATTATTATGATTAAAATAATGGATTCAGAACAGGTTTAGAGCTGAAAATTTCAATCTAACTTAGGGACTGTTGGTTATTTATGAGAGCGGAGGGGGTGGTGCAAAAAGGGGGAGGCATGTCAAATCATTTTTAGGCACTGGGGAGGGACTGATGTTTTTATTTGGGCTTCAGGTGAGGGCAGCATCTTTAAATACTGGATTTTGAGTTGATTTTACCACCAAACTTTAAAGAAAACATGACTTCCAAACCATTCGTTGGATTTCCACATTTCTGACGGTCCTTGAACACATCCTTTGTTATTATCCAGGTTTGTGAAACAGCATTCCATGACTTTTCCAAAACATTCAGGGTATATTTAGTTTAGTTTTAGTTAACACTTTTCCAGGCCTTGAAATTGCTACTGGCAAATTCCATGACTTTTCCAGGTTTTCCATGAGCGTCCGAACCTGGCTATCGCTGGTGCAGAGTCTCCACCGACGCTGCGTTCATGTACCAGCTTTAGAGAGGGGACACAGAATGATACAGAGGGGACACACACAGAGTCTCACTCTGTTAAAAAACGACGAGACGAAACTCAGCGAGCCAATCAGCCAATCA
>NW_024629876.1:0-1534 GCF_008729295.1 Plectropomus leopardus
CATCCACTAATGAGGTAGCTTCTGTTATCTCTCTGATAGAATCCTGAAGTTACAACCTTTTCACAGCGGTAATGTTCCTTACTCCCTGTGCAAATACAGCAGGTATGCAGGACAGAATGAAAATCCAAACACACACACACACGCACACACACACTTTAACAATGTCACTATTGCATGCTAAAATGTAGCTGTCCACTGTTTTTTAATGTCTGTGTAATACCAGCCCCCCCCCCCCTTTTTTTTTTCTTTGAAGAGCAGAAATTGGCCAGCCTCACTTGTCCTCATCACCCCTGTGTTAAAACATCCACCATCCACCAACATCCATCCAGCTTCCTATTGTGTTGTAATGGCACCATTAGCAGCCATCAATAATGCAGAGGGAGTAAGTACATGTAGCCATGATCCCCCTCAGGACTAATAAAATGGACCAGAGCTGTTTACTCCCTGATGCCCATGCTGACAGAGGCACTGTTAAGGTGCCTATTTGTTTATCCTAAAACCTAACCCTTTCAGCACAACACACACACACACACACACACACACACACACACACACGTAAATATCATGCACAGGCATAATGTGTAGTAATGCACATGCACAAATGAAAAATACACATAAGATATCAACGCACAAATGTACACATTATGCACAAAATAGCTGAATCGCATCACACACATCACATGATCACCCGATCTGTTATCAGACTGGGAGAATGTGTGTGCGTGTGCATCAGTGCTACTCCTATATGTTTCCATCCAGACACAGCTACATATTTATGTGGGAGGGGTTATGAGAACAATGATGGGTTCTTGTTTCTGCCTCTTTGCACACGCTGTGTGTGAGCACATGGGAGCACATGTGTGATGATTGGGTTTGTATGTGCATGTATGTGTGTGTGTGTGTGTGTGTGTGAGAGAGAGAGAGAGAGAGAGAAAGAGAGAGAGAGAGAAAGAAAGAGAGAGAGTGAAAAGCAGTGGACTCTTACATGTGGCTTTGGGACTTTAAGGTAAGCCCCTTTCTTTGTCTATGTGTTGCTGTATTCCTGTAGTGTTTGGCTGCATTTCAGTGTAATTCAGTTGAAATCAGGGCTTTACAACATGTGACACCTGTTCCTGGACCCTCATTACAGCAGGAAGAAACCTCTAGTAGGGAAAACAATGATCACGACATAGATTTTGTTATTCATTTTTACCATTTAGATTTCTCCTCCTACTGTCTCTTAAGGCGTGGATATTCAATTTTGAACTATCAAGTGATTCTTGTTAACTGTATTCTCATATTTCTTGGTTCCCGTCACCTGCCTTACACTAAACGCCTGTTAACCTCTCTACTAAGTCAATCATCCACACCTATCATTTGTCATAAGTCAGTCTGATGTGTGTGCATGTTGGCTGTGAAAGCATATCCTTAGTCCCAATTTGAGTTAACAGTTTATGACACAGTTCCCTGAGGATACACCCCCCATTTGTCACTGTCTTCCCACACTCAACCCACACACACAGTAGATTAAAATGTATTGTTTAAGTATGCATCC
>NW_024629877.1:0-3138 GCF_008729295.1 Plectropomus leopardus
TGTGTGTGTGTGTGTGTGTGTGTGTGTGTGTGTGTGTGTGTGTGTGTGTGTGTGTGCAGACATATGTTGGAACTGCTTCATGCACTGAGGCCAACTTGCTCCTGATACCAGTTTGTGGTCTCGTCTGACTTTCAGCTCATATTTTGAGTTTTCAGGTCGACCCGTACAGCCACCACCTCTTGCTGATACACTCCGACAGTGACTGACAGCTTTCTGTACTCTCCGAGCCATGTCAGCAGACAACCATGCTGTATCTGGCCGCCGAGTCGTGCTGGCTGGTAAATCCGGGGTGTCCAGTGAAAGAAAGCGAGACAGAGTAAGGTGACATGAAGCAGAAGAGAGGGGGCAGAGGGGAGGAAAGTGGATGAGCAGGCTAATGGAAGAGGAGCTGCCACTGGGGTATTAGTCCATGGATTGGTGACACAGAAATGATAGTGAGAGGGAGGAGAGGATGGTGGGATGGGAGGGTCAATCGATGCTTAAAAAGGTTTCACTCCCCTACAGGGACATGTGCATCTGTGTGTGCACAAACACACAACAGCCTGCTCCAAATGAAAACACTATCTTTCTTTCCTACACACTTCATAGGATGGCTCCATCTGGCTCAAAAGTCAGAAGTCTAGCGAAAGAGCAGTGCTCGGCAGCAGGCCTGCAATTCCAGCAAGAGGTAGATTAGCAATCACGTCTAATTTAGACCGAGACCATGGGTTTGTGTTTCTAAATCTCGAGTATAAAAGACAATGCTTACCGTATTGGGTTGTCCAGAAGAATGAAATTAGATCAAGCAGCCACAGCTGATAAAAGCCAAAGGATGTCCTCTTTCCACTTATCTCTTTCCCCCACACGCACAGTTTGCTATTGCTTACCCTAAGCCTGCCCTTTGAAAGTCAGAGATTCGAATCATCAGTCAGAGACCTCTCAGTCAAGTGAGACTGCATCAAGTTGAGCAGCTTTTCACTTTTTGATTTTTTGATTGTTTGTTTGTTTGTTTGTTTTGCTCGTCAGTGTACTGTGCAGTGTACTTCTGGGGACATTTTGGTTCCCAGTTTCGCTGCACAGTGATTGCTCTTGACTTTCAGACTACTCTTTGGTACAGGGAGCTGCGGACAAGCAGGCAGCGACACAGAGGCACAGAGGGAGAGAGAACTCTACACTGTTAGGTGAAAAAGTGGTGAATTTACAGCTCACAGAAAGTTAATAAGATACCGTCTCTGGCCTTTGCAAAATATCTAGTGTCGGCAAAATATGTTGTTGCACATTTATGATCCATTATTAGTGCTGTTACCTTTACTATATTACATGAATGCCGCTGTAACACTAAATGTTCTGCTGAGCACGTTCAAACTTTAAAGCTTAATTTAGAAAAAAATCCAAATCATTGATTATTCATATTGAACTGCCTGATTCGACAGACATAATTCTGAGTCCAGTGCAGCCCTACCTGACAGAGTACCGTTTTTATTGCAGTATTTGACATCTGCGTGTACACACCCGCAAACAGTTCACTTGCACTGTGCCTGTGCTCAAAGCTGGCTTCCTTTTCCATTAAGATGTGTTCCAAAATTCAAAGTGTCCAAGTTGAGAGAATCATTTTATTACAAACGTTTGAGACAGTTTGTTCCCACACAACATACTATTTACCTCCGACATGGCATTTCAAGCTAAGGCCCTGCCTTTCAAATGCGCGTAACTTTCTCACTCACATACATGGACTGTGAAGAGTTGGCTCAAAGTTCAAAATGAGCTCTGACGTACAAAGAGAACAGGTCTGAACATGGAGAAGGAGAGAGAAACAAGGTAAAGTCAGAGAGAGCCAGCACAGTGAGAGACAGACAGCCAGAGGAAGAGGAAAGACTGGTTGAAAAGAAAACTCCAAACGTGATCTTGCATTCCTTACATGGGGTGGAGGGAAGGAGAGAGAGGTAGGAAGAGAAAAAAAGAGAGAGGAATGGGGGAAGGGAGAAGAGAAGGAGGAGGAGGGTGACAAGAGAGAAAGTTTAACTTGGCGCCAGACAGCATTTCAATACCCGACAGCGAACCACACAGACGCTCGTGCAAAATATCGACACTATGCAAGTGGCACAGAAGTCCTTTTGGTGACTTCCCATCGTCCGAAATTAGATTAGATATTTGCCCTCCACCCCCGCTCCCTGGGTCCGGCACAGAGGCAGATTCCCAGATAAAAATAGCCAGAGGAACTATTCAAACACTGCTGCCTTTCTGCAGGGAGTGTCTGCTGACTGCACTGGACTTAAGGGGTTAGAGAGGGGTTAGGAGCTCCACTCAGCACCTCCCTGAACCAGAGGGCCTGGGACAGCGGGACAGCCCAATCTCTAGCACACTTACACACTATACAGACACACAAGACCACAGAGCAAGTCCAAACTACTATGTACAAGTTTCTGTTTTCTAAAAATGGACAAGGAGAAATCATGACATATTTGCAAGTTAACAATACTCTGTTTTAGTCTGCTGTTAAAGTTTACAAATTGCCAATATTGTGCATGTCTAATAATGGACTATTACACGCAAATATTCACACAACCCAAGGGCAGATGAACACTTGCATTTACTAAATGACTATCTGTTTAAATAATGACACTCATCTTACAAGAGTTACAGAGTGCATGGAGGCCAAATGAAAGTTTAAAAATGTTCAAAAATGTACATTGACTACAATTCCAGGGAAAGCTACATAGCTTTTTATCCGATGTTTCACCTGTGACCACTGTAAATCTCCAATCAGCAATCAAGCACATGCTTTCTGATCATCCAATTCCGTATTGGAAAAACATTGTTTTGCTGTTTCTCTCAGGGTTTTGGGAAATTCTAGGAACCAGATCCACTCGAAGCTATCCTTGGCGTCACTAGCTCTTTGTCCTCTGCTAGTAAATACCAAAAAAGGCTGTTTTGTTTGGAATGGTGATTGCATAGAGGTTAATTTAACTAGTGTGAAAGATGGACTTTGTTCCGACTTATGATTTATGGTTAAATGAAATGGCAAACACATTACATCAGGAGAGACTTAGGCTCTATAATGAGGACAAAGGTGTTTGATAAGAACTGGGATTCTGTACTGAAATTCTCTCAGGACAAAGACATATATAACATAATAATATTTCTAGATGAAGCACCTTG
>NW_024629878.1:0-3641 GCF_008729295.1 Plectropomus leopardus
TTAATATTTTAATATCTTTATAAACGTGTCTTTTATCTGAATTAAAAGTATCACTTTGTGTCTTTCTCAGAACGTGGACGTGGACAGAGACCCTTCGGAGGCCTTAGAGACGGTCCCAGACCACATCTAGAGACTCAGCAGGGACCTGGTTTAACATCCGCCCCCCCCCCCGGCAAGTGGCCTTTTTTTAATTTAAGTAATCTTCGTGTTCGTCGTCGTTGTGAAATGGAAAATCATAGTGAGATTTCTCCTCCGGCAACATATTTCCTTTATAAACGCACTTTATAATGCAGAGCTCAGGCCAAACGTCTGTGACATGAAGAAGAGGTGTCCTTTTCTGTGAAGAGACCACCCGTCTCGCTGTGTCCTGGACACAGTCCCCTGCATGTCTCCGTCTGTCCTCTCTTCATCCCGTCGGCCCCTTTAAATGGTTCAGTTCTTAACTGCCGTGTCGTCTGAGGCGGTTTGCATCGCGTTGTCTCCGTGTTCACAGACGGACATCGTGAGAGTCCAGCTGAGCGGTAAGCAGCTCGGAGCTGGTTTTTATTTTTAGTCACGGTGGTGCAAAGATTCTCACAGTGTTGAGTTTGGTGAAACTGCTGAAAGACACTTTAAGGAATAGTTTGACACTTTGAGAAATACACTTTTTTGCTTTCTTACAGAGAATTACATGAGAAGTTTGTTACCGCTCGAATGTCTGTGCGGCAAATACGTGTTTTTCTAAACTATTCCTTTATACGTCTGTTTTTTTTGAGTGTGGTTGTATGAGGAACTTATCCAGAGTCGACACTCAGAACGTTTACAGTTTCTTTTGCTGCACTCAGACGCTTTTCATACGCTGTTTGACCCTGATCTCCTCTGAAAACACCGGGGAAAAACGAAATTCAACAAGAAATGTCCCTCAAACTGCAATAAATTAGTAGATTTAGAAATGTATTTTTTTAAAAGCTAACAAAAAATGTACAGAGAACTTTTTTTTTTTTAATCGATGAATTAAAATCATTTTTACAGAATTATAATTTTGAAGCATTTTTTATGGGTCATTTTCTTTTTTTTTTTTTTTTTTTGGTTTTTGGGGGAAAACTTTTATTTTCTTGCTTGTTTTGCTAATTCCTGGGTCATTTCTCTAACCACATTTTTGGGAAAAAAAACAAAAACTTCTGCTGGCAATCGCTATAACTGATATTGAGGGTTTTTTTTAGGAGGGACTTTTTTTTTTAGCTAAAATTAAATTTTGTTGCTGTAAACTCTCTTTGGATGAGCGCCTCACACAACCCCACTTAAAAAAAAGAGCTATTTCTTTAAATTTGAACTCACTGTGAGCTCGATCACATCACAGCAGGTCACATCAAGTATCCAAATCACACTGGGAACTGGTTTTTGGGTGGGTGTGGTTTTGTGGTTTTGTGACTCTGAGGGTGGAGTTGTTAATGGTGTTGAATGCTGAGTGCGAACCACACATCCCACAATCCTTTGAGACTAACACCAGAGGACATTCGGCACTTTAACTGCCCAAATACCACGATGTGCCTCACACTACTCTTCTATGCACCCGTCATACGCACACACACACACGCGCACACACACACACACACACACACACACACACACACACACACACACACACTGCAGGAAGTACTCAGTGTGTGTGTGTGTGTGTGTGTGTGTGTGCTGCAGTGTGTTTTTAATCGGTCGTTTTAATAAGAAACATGAAGGGATCCGGTGCAATGTGTTCAGTGTTATTTTAATAAGTTTACTTTGACTTTGGCTCATAATTTGGGGGCCTGAAGCACAAAGCGAGTCGTCTGTATTTGGTGTAAACTGACGTCAGTGATCATGAAGCTGGTTATCAAACGAGTCCGTTAACTCCGAGTTTACACCTTCACAGGTAAAGATTTCTATTTCTTTTTTTTTGTGGTGTTTTATTTGATTTTACAGAAATAGACAGAGGACAGTTCATCATTAAATTCTGCCCAAATTCCTCTACTTAATTAAGCCTAACCCCCACAGCCACCCTCTGCCCCGTGATGCCAGTTATTAAGAGAATAGAAATTAAACATTTTTTAAAAAATGAATAATAACAGTTATGAGACAAAATTATAACATTAAATACATAAATAAATATTTAATGAAAAAGTTAAAACAGTTTTTAAAGACTTACTTTTTTTGTTGATTTATTTGATTTTACAGAAACAGAAAAATGACCGTTTGTTATATAATTAAGCCAATTTTCCCACATAAGACTAACCTTCACAACCCCTCTTTAACAAAACGGCGATGCAGTCCTGTGTTTTACGTCCGTAAAAAGCGGCTCATCCTGCAGCACCATGCTTCATGACACCAAAGTTAACCCCAAAAAAATCAGCCGACTCACTAATCTGTGCCACAGGCCCCCGTGTGTGTGTTTCTTTCTTTGTGTCGCCTGAGGGAGCAATAAAAACTGAAATCTTCTCAGGGGACCTTTAGTTTAAGAAAAAAGTGCCAGCACACTACAGTGTAAATAAATGCATGAACTTCTTTCCTCAAAACGTGACGAGTGTCTCAGTCAGGGAACTAGAATCTAAACTGTCCGGACGTCCTTTTAAACCTGTTTGGTTCTTGCAGTCGCTGGTAGCAAACCTGTAAACTGTGTTTGGTCAAACTGCTCGTCTCTTTTCTGTGTGAACGTGTCAAACTGAGCCTGTGTGTCCCATTACGTGTCAAAGAGCAACTGGACTGTGTTCTTGTCTGACAGCAAACCAGCGTGTGGGAGAGAAACGAGTGAAAAGAAAATGGCAATAAATGCAATCTTTGATGTAGATTTAAAAAAAAAAATCTGAACTTGAAAACTGTGATTTTTTAAGTCAGGCAATAAAAAGAAACAAAACCAATTATGCCCGACTAACTGTGTGATAAACATAAAAAAATATATTTTAACCTTAGAGCCCATTTTAACATTACACATCTTCTACACACACAAAATCACTAGATTTTTTTTTGTCTTTTAAATTTTGGACGATTTCATTTTTCTTTAAACTTTTTTGCAATTTTTTTTTAACACTAATTTTTTTTTTTTTTTACAGAAACATTGCCCTGCAGACCTGCGCCCCAGACAAAACAAAAATTGTTAAAATGGCACCATTTATTACAGCCAGAAACCATCAATAGAGAAGAAATAGTTGGATTTTCAAATTTTTGATGTGCAAGTCACTCAGGGAGACTCAAGGGAAAATATTTGTAGTTTTGGGATGGGTAAAAAAAAAACAACAACAACAAAATAAAGAACATTTGCCTGATGGGTAACAGTCCCTTTAGGCCCATTCTTATTTTTGGGTAAAAGGAAACAAAACAGGCCACAAAATGCCAAGAACGGCGATAAAATATTTTCATCACTCGACATGGTTGGGAGTCACCTGCGGTCCATTCGTTACAGAGCCGCTGCTCTGGATACACGATGCCGCATTAAAAATGACAGAAGTGAGATGACGAGAATAAAAACTTTATTTCACTGGATAAAAAGGGATGTTAACAGAGTTCTTTCTTTATTTGCAGTTGGAAAAAAAGAAGAAAGAAATCACAATTCATCACAATACGTTATCCAAATACTTGGCATGTTGCAAAAACGTTTTTTTAAAAAAGTAAAAAATGTTTGAACTTGCAAA
>NW_024629879.1:0-1106 GCF_008729295.1 Plectropomus leopardus
CCTCGAGGAAACTACAGTCTGTGCACTGAGATCATCGTTCTGGTGAGACTCATCAATACACTCATCAATAAATTCATTAATACAGTGATCGGCAGGTGTCGTGTTGTGATGATGGTATGAATGTTGTTCTTGTTTGTTGCCTAGCGACAGTCTCCTGTGAGCTGGTTGTTGCTGTAGTTCTTTACAGCGTTCACACGAGGAAACATCGTTCTGATTACTGTGAACAATAAAGTTTTATCTGACTCTGAAACTGAAACCTGACGGAAGATTTCACGAGTCAGAGAAAAAGTCGAAGAACGAATCCCACAACGAGTCAAAGATATGATAATTTAATTAATTGATTAATAAATAATTAATGCAAAATGTGTGTGTGTGTGTGTGTGTGTGTGTTCAGAGGAAGAGTAAACTTCATTATCAGGTCGCTGTGATCATCAACTACTTTGGTCACTGCGTCTCTCTGGGAGCTCTGCTGCTCGCCTTCACCGTCTTCATGAGACTCAGGTAACACACCTGTCTGTCTGCCCACCTGTCTGTCTGCTCACCTGTCTGTCTGCCCACCTGTCTGTCTGCCCACCTGTCTGTCTGTCTATGTGTTATTGTGTGTGTTACTGTGTGTTATTGTGTGTTACTGCGTGTGTATGATGTGTGTATGTTGTGTGTGTTACTGTGTGTTATTGTGTGTGTTACTGCGTGTGTATGATGTGTGTATGTTGTGTGTGTTACTGCGTGTGTATGATGTGTGTATGTTGTGTGTGTTACTGTGTGTTATTGTGTGTATGATGTCTGTATGATGTGTATTATGTGTGTATTGTGTGTTTTAGGAGTATGTGGTGTTTGTGGAACATCATTGTGTGTATAATGTGTGTATTTTGTGTGTGTTATGTGTGTGTTGTTGTGTATGATGTGTGTATTTTGTGTGTGTGTTTGTTAGGAGTATCCGGTGTCTGAGGAACATCATTCACTGGAATCTGATCTCAGCGTTCATCCTGAGGAACGCCACCTGGTTCATCGTCCAGTTAACCATGAACCCTACTGTTACCGAGGGCAACCAGGTGATCTCACACACACACACACACACACACACACACACACACACACACACACAC
>NW_024629880.1:0-3385 GCF_008729295.1 Plectropomus leopardus
ATTCTGTTCACTGTGGAGTCAGATCCTGCAGCTCCTGATGTTGTTAACTTTGTAAAAGAAAGCAGAGACATCCAGGAGCTCTGCCAGAGCTGTGGAGGAAGATATGTTGTTCTCAACATCAAGGACCAGCAGCAGATCCCAGAGCTGCTGGATGCTGTGGAAAAGATGAGAGTTGGAGGTTCAAGATGCTTAGCAATGAAGCTCTTCGCCAAAGCTCAGATGGAAAAGGTTTTCTGTGGACAGAATGCCATCAGTTGCTGATACAATGCATTTTATTTTGAAACGTTTACAGGACGGGGTAGTCAGCTGTGCTCACATCAGCAGGCAGGTACGCCTGAAGGCCCAGTGAAGGCTGGACTATTGTGATGCAGAAATAATGGACTAGTTATAATTATTTCTGTTAGAGAAAAGTTACCGTGTTATTCAAACTGCAGTCATTTTACTGATAGATGTTTTGGCTGTGAGAGTTGAGGTTTGTTACTGTCTTTGTTAAGTACCTTGTATTTTACTTAGTTTTATGTATTTTGCTGTTGGATTGCTAAATGCAGATTACTCTACATTCCTTTGACTTGAGTGGAACAAGCTCTTGCATTAGTTTTATTTTATTTTATTTTATTAGTTTTATTTGTTATATTAGACTGTGAAACACAGATTACCAGTTAAGACTGGGATAATTTTTGTTGGGAATAACGCCCTGCAGTGTATGACAGGTTTTAAAATGTTGTTTGAGTAATGAGTAATAAAAAAATAATGGTTAGATCAATAAAAAGAATAATGGATAGATGAATCGATAAAAAAATAATCGTTAGGTGCAGCCCTCTTGGTTTCAGACTGGATGTTTCCATCCGTCTAATGTCTATAATTTACATGCATGCGTTCATTAACCCTTTGAGCCCGCTTTAATATCACACACACCCATATCGCTCTGCACACAAAATGCACTCTTAAAAATCAAGCACTAAAAAATATTTTATTATTTTCATAAATTTACATATTATTTTCTACTTTGATTGCGTTTATATTTTAACCAACCCAAGTCCTAATCATAAGTACCACATATTTATTATTTTCAGAATTTCAACCCCTTAAATGCCAGATTTTTGGCCACTGTGGTTTTAGATGAAAAGAGAAAAACAAAAACAAAATTCGAGAGATACTGATTTTTCTAAATACCTTTTTTAATTGAAAACAGGTTTGCAAGGCATTTTCCCCTTAAAAAGTTTTGCGATTTTTTTTTTTGTAATAGATCGAACACTTACATTTTGGGACATTTTTTTTAAGTCTAAGCTTATAGAAAACTATAAATTTGAGATTCTATTTTTCTTTTATTATTTTTTTTTAATGAAAATGTGATTGGTGTGTTCTCCTTTTTAATTCTTTTGCAATTTTTACATAAAACTTTGTATTTTGGGCAAATTTTACAGAAAACTTAAAAAGTCCCTAAAGGAGGAGGTAAATCCTGCGGGCTCTAATTGTACTTTAAATGCCTGCTTAGTGAATTCTGTTTGATCCTTGATGAGGTTTAAATATAAAATATTTTTGAACAGTCGGCAGAGTTCGGTCGGGCTGTTATTGTGTCAGCAGAGGGCTCTCTGACTGTGTGAAACGACTCGTTCTCGTGTTTCCTGTTTAATGAGCCGCAGCCTCGTGACTGTTCATGAGTCTGATTTCACTTCCTGTTATCCTCATTTATTTCATTTATTAGCTCAAGTTCATGTTTTACATATAAGTTCTTGTAACTTCTACACAATAAAAGTCTATTTGGATTAAATGATTTTTCTTTCTTTTTATTTTACTCTTTTGAGTCCTGTTTGAATGTGTTTTAATTTTGTTGTGTCTTTTCTTAAACACACCTTTGTGTTTTATCTTAAGCACTATGAACATGTGCTGTATTGTAAAGTATTTTTTTGGGAGTATGTGAGATACTCTGGGTTTTTATGTTTCTGTCAACTTTCACTTTTACTTCATTACATTTCTCCTCGTAGTCAGATACTACAAACCAGGAAAGAACGAGAGGGACGGGCAGATTTATGAATGAGTGGGACAGAAAAAAAACAGGAAAAAACGGCTTTTGTTCTGTAATCCTTTCTTTATGGAAACAAAGTTTCTTCCTTTTTAAAAAAAAAAAAAAAAGAGTGTTTTTTTTTTTTTAATTGAAAACTTTTTAAAAAATGTGGAGAATTTTTTTCCCTACTTTTTTTGGAAGAAAACAGGTTAGGAAAGCACATGTCTTCAAAAGGTTTTGGCATCATTTTTTTCTCAATTTTGGGGAATTCTAATAGAAAGATTTGGTTATTTTCTTAGAAGGTTTGAGTGAATTTAGTCTTTTTTAAATGTTTTTTTTGGGGGGGTCTACATAGAAAACTTAGAAAGCTAGATGTTTAGTAAAAAAGTTAGTGTGATATTTAATATCACACTAACTTTTTTCCTATCAGTCGATATCGATATATATCACAAAATCAGTATTTCTGTCAAGCTTAAAGGTTCCCTTTGACTCCTCAGTGAGAAATGAAGATATCGTAACATTATTTCAACAGATAAACCGATAATTTCCAGCTTCTCATGGCCGATAAGATACCAATAACCGATAACTTGTCTGATAACTTGCCTTTTTAACAGACAACCTGAAAAATCATGGAAAAGTTTTGAAATGCTGTCAGTGACAGCGCGTGGGGAACCTGTGTGACGGATCGACGTCTGCGCTGCTGCAGGTTTCAAGTCTCTGCAGGTCTGACGGAGGATTCCCATCCGACCGGGCACCTCCTCCTGAGATCACACCTTTTATGGTGTTTGTGCTGCTGCGTGTTTGTCAGCTTCGGAGGAAGTTTGAGGTTTGGCGGCCTGACGCTCCCCCGACTGCTCCAACAGGCCTGGACCAGCCGGAGAATTCGGGCAATGTCTGCGCTGCCTGACTGCAGGGCGCTGAGACCTGGATCAGCGGCGAGCCGAGACCTCACTGCACCTCAGATCTGAACCTCAGCGCCCTGCAGCCGGACGACCTCTTTAAAGTGAGCAAAGCTGCCGCAGTCAGATTTCAGATTTGTTAGAAAAACAAACAAAATCTCTAAAATTCAGTCACTTTTATTGCGAGGAATCCTAATTTTAGGCATATATTCTCTTCTGCTTTTGTAACATCTCAAACCCAACAGTGCTCAAAGCTCCAAATCTCCTGCCAGCTTTGAGACTAAAACCTTTAAAACCTGGAGCGTCGTCACATTTGAGACGCCTCTCACAAGTATTTTAACCTTTGAACTCCAAATTTGAGTCATCTTTAAAAAACAAAGGAAAAAAAGGCAATGAGCAACTAGGCAAAAAATGTCCAACAAATTGCAAAAAAAAAAAAAAAAGATTATTTTTTTAAAGCTAGAAGTATCCAGAAAACTAC
>NW_024629881.1:0-5539 GCF_008729295.1 Plectropomus leopardus
ACAGCAGCAAAGAAGATGGCACTGGAGACAACAGACTGGTAGAAGATCTCCAACATTTTGCTGCACATGTTGAAGGATCGTAGCTTCCTCAGGAAGTAGAGTCTGCTCATCCCCTTCTTGTACACAGCGTCAGTGTTAGATTTCCAGTCCAGTCTGTTGTTGATCACCACACCCAGATATTTGTAGGCCTCCACCTCCTCCACAGTCTCCCCCCTGATCTGTAAAGGCTGTGAAGACGTCCTCTTCTTCCTGAAGTCAACCTACTGATGCTGTAAGGCAGGCGCAGTGGTACAGGTGTTATCATCACTTCCCTCCACCCCTTCAAGTGGATCCGTCCATCTTGTAATGTCAGGTCAAACAGGAGAGAAGCATTAAAAAAAGGCAATATGGCACATAATTTGATGAATGTTTTATGAAAAATAGGAAAAGAAAAAAAAGAAATGCCAACTCTCTTTGAGCCAGCCTTTACCTATAACTCAACCCGGTGTGTTTGTGGACAGAAGGTTGTCGAAGGAAGGATAGACATTTTGCTGAGGTCCACTGTTTGAAATGTGGTATATTTCGCACCGTCCATCAGTATCAGCCACTCTCACCTCAGCTCAGCACTGACACTGCGACAGACAGCACTGTGATTCTTATTATTATTTTGTTATTCTAACAAGACTTTTTAATATTTTGACTGAAAGTTGTGCCCTTCCCCAGGGCAACTGCATTTTAAATAATGGACTGGGTGCATACAATGGGCAGGTCCAGAAGAAAAAACGCCAGGGCCAAATTTTGTTCCCAGCCCAAGCCTGACTGTAGTTGTGGCTGTTTTTCAGCCAGCTTGTATACAGATAATCATGCCTACATTTGAATGAAATCAAACCACAATCCTTGTAGGCCTTATTTATTTCTGTTACAATACTGTTAATTTTTCCCCAATACAAAACAATTTCTTCATGTTGCTGTTTTTCCAATATGCAGGAAAGCTTTGCCACAGTGTGACAGAACACTCCAAGATCATCATTTACTGAGAAATAATGAGGTAAAAAGCTATGTGTTAATAATTATATTGGAATAAGAAAAGATCCAGTCAAGAGAAAATGTTCAACTCTCAGCTGTGGCTAAAAATGACAACATTATCAGACTGTGTTGAAATACACCGTCTTAGTTAACCGTGGACAAGTAATAACAAGTTGGTTTTTTTTTTACAGCCTCTTCTCATTCTGAACTCATCAAATATTGCCGCTTTTGCAGTAATTTCAGCATAAAATCTATACAACAAAAGCTGACTTTTGTGGCTATATGACACACCGTCAGGGTGTCAGCTGAGAACGCAGCCAGAGAGAACCAGTTGTGATGTTATTAAAAGCTGCTGGACAGCATCTGCTGCGGCAGCATGATACGCACACAAGCAAGCTGATAAAGCAGCCGGACGGAACCTCTCGTGTTAGCATGATATGCCACCGGACGGCATCAGGTTGAAATGCTTCCAGTAACAACGCAGTAGAAGGAGCACAACTTTACCCGGGAGGGTGGTGTTTGCTTCCAATCTGAATGTGATGTTTTTTTACTACACCTCAGCATGTAACCCTTTTTGCCGAAACCTAACCATCCGTGCCTTTGTTACCTAATTCTAAGCATGTGCTTTTTTTGACATCCTGGTGTCAGTAGAAGCATGACAGAATGTGAACATCATAGCAGAATGATACCTAGAGTGTAATATGTAGATGTGGAAGTATGCTGACAAAGTGGCGATATGTCACGATTTATGATGAGAACGTGTGGGATTTTACGGTAAAACAGAGAAGGTGGGGGTGTGTTAATGCAATTTGTATTGGTAACAGACAAAGAAAAAAGGCCACAGCTAACTTGCAAAAAGCAGCTGAACTTGAGGACTTAAAAATATCTGATGAGAGAGAAAGTATCACTTTCTTAGCTGCTATTGATCCATGTAGTAAAGTGCAGTGGCATGCAAAGCTCCGAATGATCATTTAATATCAAAACAGGCCAACACTGATATTTTAAAGCTACATATTATGCATACATTTATCCTGATGGCCAGGATATCCAGATGGAGACACAAAATACGATGCTTTTAAGGGTATGTCATATTCATTTATTGTGCAAAATAAGAAACATACTTATCACTTGACAACATTTCTGCTTGTGATATCGGCAGGAATCAGCATGTTGGCTGGTTCAGATATTTCATTTTAAAGCCAGTACCTGCAGATACCAATGGTGCATGCCAGTATTATCATGCATCCTTAGACAACTGCATGATGGATCAATCATACTCATCAGATGGGGTCTATATGGTGTCAAAATAATGCAGAGACTGGAAATTTTTTTGGCTTCACGTTAATGCTGGAATTGATCAATGTAATCACAGTCATGCTCATAGAAAGAAATAGGCCAATGTGTGAACACACACTGAGATATTGAACAGAGGGCATATTTACTGATTGCTTGTTCGCTGAATGATAAGGTACATTCATTTCTTTCAGTTAAATGAATTTAAAGATTTTTTCTTGTACAAGCCAGAGAGAGCATAGTATTTCAGTGCACGAAAAAACATTTCATCTCTGAGGCCATAAATGAGAGGGCTCAGACACCTTGGAGCAAGAAAAAAAGTAATGTAATTAAAGTACCTGATGTTAATGTATAACATGAAATTAATTTGAAGGACAGCATTGTTTATGAATGGGTACCACAGCTGGATGAGACAGAGCAGCAGCTGGAAAGCATGAAGAATTACTGTTCTGAGCCCTTTCCATGTTGACTTTTTATTTTCTCCTGATGCAGCTTTGGCCACTTTCATTATCTTAATATAGGAGAAAACAATAATAATACACATAATCAAGAAGTAAAACTGATATACAGCTGACCTAAGATGACCCTGCCATTTCTGCAAAATTAATATCTCAGCTGAACATGCATTATATTGTGTGTAAACGCTATTAGAGGCAGATGCAAAGAAGGTGGAGAGGACAATAAAACAGGGTACAGAGCTGAGGCCGTGAATGATGAAGATACAGTGCATAGTGCTGCGTGTGGAGCACAATTCTCCGTGGCGCAGGGGCATGCATATGGCCACATAGCGCTCCAGGGTCATTGCTGTCAGAGTAAGTGGTGTGACGACAGTGTACACCGCTGACAAAATGTAGAAAATGAGACAATGCCATATTTGCATGGTTAAATGAAAATAGTCAAAAATTAGCATAAAATTTGTCACAATCATGATCAGACAATCAGACAGGAGTGTTACAGCAAATAAGATGTAGCGCATGGTTGTGTAAAAGAAATCCTTCATAAAGAAGGTTATGATCAGCAAAAAGTTGATGCAGAGGAAAAGTGCTATCAAAACCTGAACTAAAATGACTCGATAATTAATCTTTCGCACTGAGGATCCACCACCAACCAATGAGTTGTTGTTAGCCATATATTTCAGTGTTGTGCATAAACACAGAGTGATGAAGACAGAGTGTCAAGTGTCATGATCTAAACTGTGTCAAAATAAATTTGATCAGGCTTTTCAGAAACCATCTAAAAGTTGCAACCAGCAGATTTTGCACATATTAACACACATGAACACAGCAGGTTAAAAACATCCTTTAGTTTCTCAAACCCTACCTGTACTTACATGGCACTATTGCTCACAGTTACAAAGGCAGATGTTTTCTGCTGAGCTCTGTGTCGCCCCTGAGAGGACCTTTTAAGCTGTGAGTGGCTGGTACATGACAACTATTGCTGTCATCATTGTACACTTCCAGTGCTCCTCATACTGTGATCAATTAGATTACACTCATTGCTGAGAAAATATTTTATTATGCCTCTGGTCTACACAACCATGTTTTTGGGTTGTCTGTACGTACATACGTCTGTCTGTCTGTATGTATGTATGTATGCCCATTCTAGTGAACACAATATCTCAAGAACACCTCAAGGGAGTTTGTTCAAATTTGACACAAACATTCACAGGGACTCAATGATGAGCTGATCAGATTTTGGTGGTCACAGATCAAAGGTTAAGGTTACTGTGGCCTCGTACGCTTCATTCTTGTGAAAGCGATATGTCACAAAACCCTTGAGAGAATTTCTACAAATTTGGCACAAATGTTAAAAGGATTAGCTGATTAGATTTTGATGGTCAAAGGTGAAGGTCACAGTGATCTTGTGTGTAAAGCGTGTATGTTGTTCACAGATATGGATGTAAATGCTCTCTGTGACCCCATGTGTACAGTAAATAAATAAATATTTAGAATTATATTAACACACCTGCAGTATGAAATATCTTTAAAAATAAAAATAAGACAAGATGCTTAGGGTTCCTTTAAAAAAAAAAAAAACCCTATCGTACAAACAGTCTGTAAAAACGTCTGCACACTATGATGCAGTTGTACTACAATCGCAGTATATCAATTAAGTGGTAGGTGTGTAACGATACATTGACCTGGATCAATATATCAATTCCATGATCAATGATCCAGTAGTACTGATGCAAAGTAAAAATTCCCAAGATACGTCTATTTCACCATTTCTGTCCATGCACACATCCTTTCTAAACATTTAAGCAGTGCTAGCACCAGGCAGATTGTGGTAAGTAGCCAAGATAAACTTTCAGATGTTTCAGAAGTTGTGATTTACACCCCAAAAGAGAACCCCAGTAACGAGTGCTAAAACCCAGAAATCAGTTAGCATTTCAGCACCTCTGGATCCCTCATCTCAAACACAATGGGTTTGTTTGAGTGGGTTTTCAGTTAGAAGCCAAAAATAAGGTCTGTGGTTAATACAGCTTAAGAGACTTTCACATTTTGCTCTACAACATAAAATACATCAGTAAATACCCCACTAATGAACTTTGAAGCTTTTGTGTTGCTTACAAGTGGCTTTGCAGAAGGCAAAGTGAGTTCAGTTTTAATGTACGTTATTTTCCTGAAAATATGTATATGTATATAAATATGTGTATGTGTTTAGAAAGCACTGAGCATATGACAGAATAAAATGAGACTTGGATTATGCAGCAGGAGTTGTGATGAAGTTTGTAGGTTTAAATGTACTTGTTAATTTGTGTGTGTGTGTGTGTGTGTGTGTGTGTGTGTGTGTGTGTGTGTGTGATTTTGTTTGCATGCATACACAGAATAAAGTAACAAACATTAGGGAAAAAAAACATGTCACTTTAAAACAAATAACTTTGACTTGCACTTTGCCGACAGTTTGTTTCCTGAACAATCAACTTCTGATAGTTAACTTTGAGATGTCATGAGGGGATAAAACACTGAAAGTTTTTACTTGTCTTTCATCATCAGTTTATGTTGTCTTCAACATAATGGTGAAGATAATTAGCCAGTTGTCTGTATTCCTGTGTGTAATAATAATAAACACCAGTGAAACTAATTAAAGGTAATGATTAATGGCATCATTAATTATTTAAGGACTTCTCTGTTGATGTTTGCTTGACTAATGAATTCATCTAAGATCCTTTGTCAGTCCAACTTTATTAACAAACTTTAATCTTGTCTAAATGGATGTTTAAACATGTTTTAAGGTTATA
>NW_024629882.1:0-3151 GCF_008729295.1 Plectropomus leopardus
TCCCACCATGAGCCCGAAGACGTTGTTTGCGTTTTGCATCGAGATGCTTTGTTTCAGAGAAAGGTGTCACCCAAAATTAAACCCTCGATGTCTCCTCCTCCTTCGTCAGCCAAACTGGACACCGCCACAGACGTGATCGCAGAGAATCTGGGAAGGAATTGGCGCAAACTGGGCCGCAAACTGGGTTTGACGGACGTGAAGCTGGAGTCCATCTCCAGGAGGCATCCCACCGAGCTGGATGAAACGGTGAGGGAGCTGCTGAAGGAGTGGAGGAAGAGTCGAGGAGCCGAGGCTCGCGCGGAGGAGCTGATAAAAGCTCTGAGAGCCTGCGAGTTCAACCTGACGGCCGATAAAGTGGAGGACAGACTCGCAGGACGCTGATGGAGATTTACTCATCAGATGAACTTTAGGAATTAAACTTTGATCAACCTTCAAGAGAAGAGATTCACTTTAAAGAGAGCTATTCGCAGATATATAAAATTATGCAAAAAAATGATCTTTTTATTAATAAATCGACTTGCTGAATGTCAGAAAACATGATATGGAGTTATGTTTTTATCAGAAGATAATAGATCGCCTAATAATCATCCAGCAACGTGGAGACTTCTGCAGATGGTTATAGACACTTTACAGAATAATGACTTATTTTCATTCTACAGCGTCTTTCAGACACAAAGTAACAGAGTGTTTTACAGTAAAAACAAATAATAAAAGGAGATAAAAATGAATATATGAATGATAAGTTCTTAAAAAAAATATAAGTGTAAAAATCAACCTGTTTCGCTTTCTGGTGAAAAGTTACTATTTTTTTTTTTTTTTTTTTATTAGTTTGTTTAAATAAAACAAATACACATTGTGTTAATCGGAGTGGTACTGATCTCCACAGCTAACTTTCTGCCAGAAAATGAAGAAGAATATTTTACAAAATGTCAAAATCTGCTGCTCAGATTTTCTGAATCAGAATAAAATGAAATGAACAGGAAAGATTTGTAAGGGAAATTGCCACCAAATTTTTAACACGGACGATTTATTTTTATGTGATATGAAAATAAAATGGCATTAAAGTAAAAACGTCTCATTAACCTCTCCAGAATCTACAAAGTACCTTTTGTGTGTTTTCTTGCATTTCATGAAAAAAATCGGGCAGCAGTCAGCGTTTGATGCTTTAGAAGTTTGCAGATTTATTGTTGCAGGATGACCTAAACTTCCCGAATCTGCTTCTTTGGCAGCTCTGATGTCATCAGTTTGGCAGGTCAAAGGTCATGTGCAATTTCAGCAGAAGAAATACACGTCATTAAAGGAAGAAAGATGCAAAAGCAGGATCAATAGATGTTTGCTGTGCGAACATCAGATGTTACAATGTTGACTTAAATCTTAAAGTGATAGATGTAGATTTTGGAAGTGGGGCTGTATGTAATTTTCTCAGGTTTTAAAGAGTTAAAAATGCAAAGGAAAAACCATTTTTAATAGTGCCATTCTTGTTTAAATGTGACCCTATAGCATGATATCCGTTTGAAAATGGCTGCAGTGACATGGCTACTTTTTATGTTTCTGTGTGTGTTTTTTTGATGTTTCTGTGTGTTTGTCTTCCATCCAGCTCAGCCACAGTTCACACACAGCACTTGTAGAGCCTGTTCAGCCTCTTAATGTCGTTCTTGCTCATCTGGGTGGCCTGGCCGATTGCGACGTTGCAGTCTGGGATGGGCACCAAAGTGGGACAGTAGTTCTTGGAGAAGGCGTACCTGCAGGATCACAGATACCACAATGAAAAGTAGGTTGAGTTTGGATTTTATTACCTGGAGAAAAACAATCTGATACTTCTGTTGAATTTAGCTCTTTAGTGTGATAATGTTTAAAATATAAATTAGCGCTGGTCAGTAGCTCATGGGAGTATCCAGTGTTTATGCGATAATTGTTATGTAGCGACTACAGGAAACAAAAAGTCGCTGAGATGCTGACAGGTCCTGGTCTATTGGCCAATAAAGATTTGCTGAGTATGATCAAAAAAATCATTAATGAAAAGGAATCAAGTTCTTATGATTTGCACAAACTTAAAGTAATCACAGCGATCCCCTTCACCCTCTCTCCCATGCACCCGACACCAGTGAAAAACCAGATACTCATATAGATTATGAACGTCACTGTCCATATCCACGTGACCAAACTCTCCCAATAACCGTAATCATGAAACTAATAAATAACAAAAGTAACATCCCAAAAACATTATCAAAAAACATGTAACATGGCAACATAATTTTTGTTCTTTCTGTGTTTCATGTTGTTTGTTTGGGAGTTTGATTTTTTTTGTTCCATGTTATCTGTCTGTAACTTTTTTTCTGGTTTATGGACACCGAGAGGTGACTTGTTTTTAATTTGCGTGCACGTTTTGATAAAAGGTGCACAAATTACTAATACAACAACACAACAAATAAATTGCACTTTTTTAACCAAAAGTGATTGCAGCTCCTATCTCCTATCCTATTGATTTCATTCGTAGTGATTATTTTTGACAAATTATAGCCCACCCCATCCCTTCAGCCTGTTTAAATACCATTAAAGGACCAATACAACACATAAAATGCACTTTTTCACTTGCCAAAAAGTGATTGCAGCTCCTATCGTGTCACTGAAAGGCTGTATCTGCCTTAAAATTACTTGATTTCATTCTTAAGGGTTGGAATTGACTGACTGCAAACACTTCAGTCCTTTTTTATGAGTTTATCCCTTAGGGACTTTTTGGCACACTTTATGTGCTTTTAATTCTTTATTTTTCTGTATTTGATTTGCTAATTTGTGCGTGTGTTTAAATAAGTTTAAAAAAGACATCCATGTCACCTCCCAGGCTCTGTACTGGTTAAATAACGGTTAAATTGAGGTTAAATGTTAAAAAAAAACTCCTTTCTTAATTAATTAATTAATGGCTCCTACATGTTACAAAAAAAGGCTAATAAGCCCGAAAATCTTAATGGACACTGATGGCAAGTACACGTGAATGTAAATGGCACAAGCATGTAGTTATCCGTACCTCCCATATTGCATGACAGAGTTGTAGTCATAAGGAGTTCCCTGGTTCAGAGTGGCAATCTTTGCAAAGTTGGACTCCGTTCCTGCCGAGATGAGAGAAAATATGCACGATGTTAGGTCGCACATA
>NW_024629883.1:0-2911 GCF_008729295.1 Plectropomus leopardus
CAAGTTTCTCTCAGTTTGCCAGAAGTTTGCATTATGTCACCCACCAGCGGTGTGTTTATTGGTCTGGTACAACGCAGTGCATTCTGGCAGTTGTAGCCCCCACTAACCAAAATCGTCCTTTTTTGTGTTTTCTCTGCTCATGTAGCACCAAATTTCAAAAGTTTTTGCGTCTTTTTGCTGCAGAGACAGAGCAGTTTTATTAAAAGGCAGCCTCTCCAGCAGTAAATCACTTCTTTAAACTTTAATCCAAAGATGTGGACAGCGAGGTGAGTCCTGTACGAGCTGATCTAAGGTCAGTTCAGCGTGTCCTCCTGCAGACACACAGACAGACGAGTGAAGTGCGTTACATTATTCCTCTGCTTCTGTCTGTTCGCAGCTTTAATTGTTCAACCTTTGATCCACTCTCCCCCCCATCCACTGAGATATTGATAAGGCTGCTCCCTGCAGGAGCCATTACTGCTGACTCTCTCTCTCTGTGTGTGTGTGTGTGTGTGTGTGTGTGTGTGTGTGTGTGTGTGTGTGTGTGTGTGTGTGTGTGTGTGTGTGTGTGTGTGTGTGTGTGTAACGCTCCCTCCTGCTGTGTGGGTCCATTCCTGCCTCTTCAGGTTCTGTCTTTAGAAGGAAAAAAAACCTTCATTTATTATTGAAAGACTGAAGCAAACTGCCTGATTGCAAAAGTCAGGACAGACGAGAGACGGTCAGACAGACAGACAGACAGACAGACAGACAGACAGACAGACAGACAGACAGACAGACAGGTTGCTTTGTGGACAGGTAGGTGGAGCGCGGCGACACGATGTAGGCAACACTGATCAGGCAGAGAAGAGGAAATATGCATGTGCATTTATACTGTAACTCAGAAATAAAAAAGATATTCTTTAATTTGATACAGAAAAGATGAGAGAATACAGTATTTTATCTAAGTTTTGTGTTTGAAATAATAAAGAGAATATTTTTCAGTCAAAGTTTATCTGTAATCATATTGAAGGTAGAAGTTTGTTTTATTAGTCATTTTTTAAACAAAGTTTAAAAAAAATTAAAATTTGCCCTTGATGCTGCTACATCTTTGGAGTTGAAGGATGAGTTGATTAAAATCAGCTGCTGCTATGAAAAATTCCCTCCAATTGCTGCTGGTGGCACCATTTAATTCCTGCAGTGCATTTTTTGAATTTGCATCAGAGTTTTGTGTCCTGTCGGCTCTGAGCAAGGTCTGCCCATCCAGTGCAACAGCTTGATCCGGGATGTTAGGGGTTAACCATGTCTCTGTGAAGATGTCTGCAGAGCTTGGGCTTGGTAGAGGAGCAGCTCCCGGTCGACGTCAGGTCAGCCTCGCCCTGATGCCGGCTCTCCTCCCTCTCTTTGTCTTTTGGTTTCGTTACTCCCTCTGGTCTGACTGGGCGCTCAGCATATGCCGTTGGTGGAGATCCTCACGCGGTCTGCTGCATTCAGTCCAAACTCCGCACAACTTTTCCTGATGTTGATAAGTGATTCTTCATTGTAGAAAAGTCAGCTTCAGCAGAAGGGGAATAGAGTCAGAAAAAAAGAAAAATAAGTAGCGAGAACGCTGCATCTACATGCACTGTCCTCATTGTGTGGGATTATGTACTCAGTATCGAGAATCGTATGGAATCGTGAGTTGAGTGAATCGTTAACATTCCTAATAGAGTTTGTTTCATACACAGTTAAAAACTGCGTGTAGCTGCTGGAAGTTATCAGCTGACAGATTTTGTTGAGTCTGAGCTCTGACGTTTGAAGCTCAGATTTGTGTCCATCATCATGGAATTCAGTTTCATTGCAGACATTTTTCTTTTTAACCGCCAGGTACATTTTTACAGCTGTGTGTGTGTGTGTGCGCACGCGTGTGTGTGTGTGTGTGTGTGTGTGTGTGTGTGTGTGTGTGTGTTTTTGGCAAAGACAGAGAGTCTACTCTGGTACTCTGGCGTCGGGTCTTGACAGGTGTGCTTTGGCTCACACACGGGCACATAGCTTTACACACACACACACACACACACACATTGCTGGGGAAGGTGTGTGTGGGATTCTGGTGAGTCAGCAGACGATGATTTGCGTTTCGGGGAGTGTCGATGAACCCGGACTTAACCGCCCACCCTCACTGACACACACACACACACACACACACACGCCCTGTTACCTGTGGAGACCTGTTGCAGACAGATTCTTTGCAGAGGATTGAATAAAATCTGTATCACTGTTTTCAACATTTTCATTTAAGTTTGGAAAAAAGTGCTGCATCATGATTTAAACTCCCAAAATAAGCACAAATTCATACACCTGTGATTTTAGCCTTCACTGTACGTTACGTGATATTAGAAAATAATTATTTAAGCATAATTATATATTTAAAATTATTCACATTTTAGCTTTTCATCTTCTTTTTTTACCATTCTTCTTTATTTATTGTGTTTTAATGTAATAAATAATTAATAATAATTTTCTTGTAAATTCCTGGCTAATATGGGGTCATTTCCTGTGAAGATGCTTGTTGCCTTTCTTTCATATTCATGCCAATTTGCTCAGGTTTCAAGGGGTTAATATTGTGAACAAGTACATTTAGACAACAGCAACAGACATATATAGCACTTTTCAGAGTCCTCAAAGATGCTTAACCTAGGGAAATTAAAATATTTAAGAAAAACAGAAAAAAAACGGTCGGGAATATGCAAGAATTCTGGGAAATCGGAGACATTAAATTTGGGGGGTTTGAGCAGGAAAAGCCTAATTTGTGTTTTCATGTGTCAGATTGTGATTGTGGTTCAGTATTTCCTCCGTCTATCTCCCGCCATCAGTCCTCTCTGCGCCACATGGTGCTCATTATGTTGTTAGCGTCTGTGGTCACTGAACCCACCACTGAAGACCACTGAAGACCACTAAAGACCACTGAAGACCACTA
>NW_024629884.1:0-2736 GCF_008729295.1 Plectropomus leopardus
AAATACTTCACAAGTACTATGTAAAGGGAGTCTAAACACATAAATAAATATATAAATAAATATAAGTACACCTTTGAACACTGAGCGACTTGGGGATAAATGTCCTCCAAATTGCAAGAAATTTGTAGATTTAGAAAAATCCAGAAAAACTCTAATTTCATATTTAAAATTATATTACAAAAAATATGAAAAAGAATAAACACATGTATTTTGGGACTTTTAGCACCTTCATTTTCTTTTGTATTTTCTACTTGCTTTACTTTTTTTTATTTTCAGTAAACTTTCTTGCTAAATTGTTTCTTTCTTATTTTCTCGTCATCATTATAAACTGTTTTAATAAAGATGATAATTACATATTCTAATCATGTTACACAATTCTCAGAATTTTTTAGCACTTTATTTTCAGGTCAAATCCTTGTTTACTTTTTCTTAAATTTTTTTAAACTTTTATCTTTTTTGCTTATTTCTGTCATTCATTCATGAGTTGCTCGCTGGCTTCGTCCCATGCTTTTGAAGGAAGCGTATCAGCTCCATAATAACGTACAAATACAGCATATCAGTGGTTCTCGGAAAATCAAAAAAAAAAACATTGTGGTGATCGGGTTGCTCCAGCTCACAGAAACATGACTCAGCAAAAAAAAAAAAACAAAAACATAGTAAAATATTGATCTTGTTGAGATCTGTGAAGTAAAGATCTGATCCAGTTTTCAGATCCTCACAGATAAAAGGTCCATGTCTTCATCCTGGACGGTTTGACACAATAAAACCGAGTCAGTAAAGTTTTAGAGGACTGAAAGTTGATCCTGGCTGAAGATTAAAGGCTCACATGCTCCTTTCTTAGTCCCGACTTTAATTTGAAGCTTTGTTGCTGAGCAGGCTTCTTTATTACGGCCTGATGTGAAGCAGGCAGCAGAAATATCTAAAGTCGTCCTGAGCGGCGGACACGTTGTTCAGGAGCGGCGTTTCGGTGTAAATCCAGCTGAGCGAAGACAGCTGCTGCACCATGGAGGAGTTTACGAGGACAAAGTGCTTTTAACGACAGAGACGACCTCATGAAACGTTTGTTTGGGACAAATTTGAGCTTTTTCAGACTGTTTCTCTGCACACATTTGCATTTTTTTTAAGGAAATCATTTTTCTCAGGATTTAAAGAGTTAATGACAGATCCGGCTTCTGAAACTGTTTTCTGATTTGCGTCCCCAAAAGTTACAGTTTGAACAAACGACCGACACTGATAGTTACGATATCTCTTTGGAGGCTACAACGTCTCAGAGAAACTCTACATTTCACAGATTTGTTGTGTGGAAAGCTGCGTTGCTGAAACGCTGTTTGCGTTGTGTTTTGTGAAATCTGATGCTTTGTTAGTTGTTGTGTTTTGACCTTCGGGCCATCGTGCTTTTCTTTCTCAAAATATAATTTTAGGGAGCTGGAGAGAGAATCTGAACGCATAACTGTACAAAAACAAATGAAAAACACGCAAAAAGGCGACATGATGGCGTCCCTCTTTCACGCCTAAAGAGGGAAAACATCTTAACTAAGGTGGTTTAAAGAGTGCGAGGATGTTTGCCTTCGATATGGCGAGTGATACACATCCTCCTCCTCCTCCTCCTCCTCCTCCTCTCGTCTCGAGGGGGCCACCTCTGACCTGCACCGTTCAGCGGCTGAATGGGGGCCTGCGAGAGCCACAAAGCCCGGCAAACAGCACGGTGTGTAATGATAAAGTGCCGAGCTGAAGCAGAGGAGGCCGCCGCGCACAATGAGAGAACCGTTAATCGCTGACTCGCTCTTCGTCTCGGCGAATCACAGAGAAACTTTTTACAAAATCAAACGAAAAATTGGCCGCCCTGGAAATGGAACAAAACATTAAACATGAAGCGTTTCGGCGCTGCATCATACTCAGCAAAAAAACAAAAAAAATCTGTGTCTGTGGAGCTTCATTACGGTGATTCATCTTTAAAGTCCCGTCTAATGAGTTTCAGTGACTCGTATTAAGAAAGAGTCGCTGTAAACGAGAGCATCTGCATATCTCTGACCTTGTTTCTGGCCTGGTTTGGTGCTTTCATTAACGCCTGAAAACGCCACCGAAAGCTGCAAGACGAAGCACGCGAGGACAACAATTAGTCTGAGAGCCGTTAGCTTCCTGACCAACCGGGCCCCCAAACACACGCCATCGCCACGGCGACACCCGGCACCTCGCGCATTAAGAGTACATGGGATATTACGAAGTGATTTTCTGTTATTCAAACAGACAGAAATCAGTATTTATTTTCCTGGTTTTATGATTGCATTTTAAACTCTATTTATTCTATTTTTTTTTTTTATTCTATGTTATTTTTTTAATTTTTTTTTTTTAAATTTGTTTACATGTTCAGAAGAAAGTAAAAAATACCAAATTCAATTACATACAGTAAAAGCCAATAAGTTAATATAACTCAAAATAATTGTTATACAATCATTATATAATATTTTACATGACGAAAGCAGTATTTATTAAGCAGCTTTTACTCGTAATTTTTAAGTGGCACTAACTCAATATTGTAAGTCAAGATATTATTTTATATTAAACAACTTTTTCTAGAACTTTTTACGTAACATTTTGTCACATAATTTTAAATATAATAATTCTGAATATAGTTTTCTGGATTTTTTTTCTTTTTTTGTGGTAATTTTCTAACAAACTTTTTTAAAAGTCCATTTGCAGACTGTCCTGCTCAAAAGAAATTCACAGCAACGGGAA
>NW_024629885.1:0-2132 GCF_008729295.1 Plectropomus leopardus
GTCGGCGGTTTGATTGTTGCGGTTGTCGTGTATAAATGTCAAAGTAAGTAAGAGCTTGTTGATGGTTACAATAAAAGATTTTTCACTGCAAAACGCCAACACAGTGTTCCCTTTGACGATATTAATGGTATTTTATTAGGTTTAATGTAATAATGTCTGCTGTTTAATGACACTGTCTTGGTGTGTTTCACATCTGTTCTTCACAAAAGGCGCTGATTTAAAGAGGAGAAATGCATCACTTGAAAGAGTGATTTTCAACCAGATGCAAGAACTGGAGACACAAAGAGATCAGCTGAAAGGAGAGGTGACGGAGGTGGAGAAAAGGAGAGAGGAGAACAGGAGGCAGCTTCAGAGAGTGGAGGAGGAAATGACAGAAAGAGAAAAGATGTTTGACAAACCAGAGGAATTATTGAAAGAAAAGGAAAACCTGCTGCAGGATCAGTGGAAACTGGACGAGACAAAGAGGAACAAAGAGCGAGAGATAATGAAAATAGAGAAACTGTTGGAGCCACTCGAGATACAGATGATTAAAACAAGCAGCAAAAGAGTTGTCGAGAGTTATAGCGATTAACAAACAGACACGAGGGTGAGAGTCCGGCAGGTGTCATTTAAGCATCAGGAGGACACGCTCTCATCCTAACTCAAATATCGCCGCTCGCTCGGTGCTGTTCACATCTATATATCACTTTTCTGCTTTTAAACTTTTGAACTCTGAGCAAGTCGGTGTTTTGTTTTTGCAAAAATATGGGAAAAAAAGCAACTTGGTAAAAATATTCCAGAAATTGCAAGACACTAGTAGATTTATAAAATTACTTTTAAAAAGCTTACTTCATTTTTTCAAGCCCCTCCCCCAGGTCATTTTTTTTTCAAATAAATTCACTGATTTATTGCGCAAATTTTCAGATAATCTCTTTGCACTTTTAATTTGTTTTTTTCTATTGTTTGGGTCATTTCTTTATCGTATATATTGCCTTTTCCCATGTTTTTGAAAGAAATCAAGCCATTCACTCAGGATTGCAAGTAAACTTAGAAAATGATTTTCTAAAATCTAGGGAAAATGTCTTGGGAAAAAGAAATCTAATTGTCATAGTTTCATATGTGAATAAAGGTTTCAGAATTATTCAAATTTTTTTTTAGCACGGCCTGCCCGATTTTCTTTCTTTTTTTATTTTAGGTTTTGAAATAAAGTAATTTATTGTACACATTTTCAGGTAATTTTTAATAATAATTATTTTTATTGTTATTATTTTTGAGTCATTTTTTCTTTTGTTGCTCATTGCCTTTTTTCCATGTTTTTGAAAGAAATCAAGCCATTTTGCTAAGGTTTCAAAGGGTTGAATGCATTATGTGTTTTCAAAAATACACTTGAATTTTCACACAGAATTCACAGTTTCTGCTTGTTAGACTCAAACAGTCTTTTGCAAAATAAACTAAAAACGTTTTCAAAACACCTGTTTTTTTATGCTGATTTCCTTTGAGCAACAGAAGCACATAGCTAAGGTGATTTTTGGTCCAGTGTGAAATGGCAATTTATAATTATTATTACTGCGTGCAGCTAAAAGGTCAATAATGACAGAACTGTGATGGATATAATAGAATTAAGTAGATTACAGTTAGTGTATGTAAAAATATGTGTGAGGATAAGATTTTCATATTTGTATTTTTTAAGATTTCAAAGACAGTTGAATTGCTTTGGGATTTGTATTTGGATGAATTTGCTGTTATTGTAGATATTTTGAAAATCAAAATAAACTAATCTCAAAAGATTTTGTGGTTTTCTTTTTCTTCTGTGGTATATATCGCTGTTTGATTAACTAAAAATTTAAAATAAAAACTTTTAATAAAGTTATAAAATCAAACAAATCCAAACAAAACAAGCACATTTTAAGAGAAGAAATCATTGACTGATGCTGTTCCACTCTCCATGAGCAGAAATAGTATTATTCCTAAATATGAATTTGAGGTAATATTACTCAACTTTGGTATACTTATATCATATCACATTCTGCTGCAACTTCACTAAACTTCAAAGGAAATATACTTTTTTTTAGTATACCCTGCTTTTTGGTCTATTGGGGACCATAATTTTTTTTTTTTAGTTTGTTATGATTTTAACTTGGTTGATCTAAAGG
>NW_024629886.1:0-4794 GCF_008729295.1 Plectropomus leopardus
GCCTCGCCTCCTCTCTCCTCCTCCTCCTCCTCTCTCCTGCAGCTCTCCTGGGTTACTGGTCTGAGGTGTGGACCCTGTGTGAGGCCCTGTGGGGC
The DNA here is from genome assembly GCF_008729295.1 of Plectropomus leopardus. Lineage (NCBI taxonomy): Eukaryota > Metazoa > Chordata > Actinopteri > Perciformes > Serranidae > Plectropomus > Plectropomus leopardus. Next base: position 96 of record NW_024629886.1, read on the forward strand.
CGGCTGGGTCCCGTTGACCAGGAGCCCACCGTGGAGGCGCCGGGCGAGTACGAGCAGCAGCTGGAGAGGAGGCGGAGCTTCTCGGCCTGGCTGTCCCGCGGCGCCACCTGCCGGGTGGAGGAGGAGGTGGCGCTGGCGGGGAAAGGTCGTCACATTGAAGCCATCTTCAGCTACCTGACGGGAAACCGCATCAGCGAGGCGTGTCGACTGGCGCAGAAGGAAGGTGAGAGAGGAGGGTCAAACGCCGCCGACGCTCTTAATCGTGAGCACACGACGTGATTCTGCTGCAGCGCCGCAGCTGACATCGCTCCGACCTATTTTTATGTCTGACACAAACAAACGGTCTCCGCGCTGAAACTGTCCTCCGTCTGTCCCCAGGAGACCACCGTCTGTCCCTGCTGCTGTCTCAGGCCATGGGCTCTCAGTACTGCCGCGACCTGCTGGCCCTCCAGCTCGCCGACTGGAACCGCACGCAGACGGACTGCTACCTGCCCGAGGAGCGTCTGCGCATCTTCACGCTGCTCGCCGGGAAACCGGTACGTCTGATTCACTTCCTGTTTGTCAGAGAAGAAAAAATAACCGTCAGCTGGTTTTTACGCGCTGAGGTGTTCAGAGGGTCACCTGACGGATCAGACGCAGGTTTATCCTTTATTTCGTTTTTTTTATGGGAAAAAAAGGGTGGTTTTTGAGCATTTTTTGAAGTGAAAATGACAAAATTATTTGTGGTTCATTTTTTTAATCTTTAAAAAGAATTAAATAAAGATGACAAGCAGAATGAAAGCACGCTAATATAACGCAGCACAGGTGTTCTGAGGTAGAAACGTGCAGTTTATGCTGGAGCGTCTCTGCAGGTCGCAGCTGCAGTTTTTGTTGGTAAATGTGAAAACTGCGAAGTTTCTCATCGTTTATGGCGATGCGTTGATCCTGGGGCGCCGCGGATGAAGGCGAATGTTGAGATCACTTTGAGCTGTTTTTGCTCTGAATGTGTTTGAGAAGCTCGTTGAGGTGAGGACGGGCACAGGTAGTTTTCGGTGTGCGGAGCTTCAGCGGCGTCTGCCGTGCGTCCCTGCAGGTGTGGCAGTCGTCGGACTCGGTGGTGAACGTCTGCTCGGAGCTGGACTGGAAGCGCTGCGTGGCCGTCCACCTCTGGTTCATGCTGCCTCCCACCGCCTCCGTGGCCGACGCCCTCGCCAGATACGAAGCTGCCTTCCAGGTGAGCTGCCGCCCCTCGCTCTGCGGTCACATGACCAACATTACAAAGTGCTCAGTATGTTTGTATTTTTTCCTGCTGCACTCACCTGTGAAAGCTGCTCTGCTAATAAAGTTTGAATGACTGATAGACGCGCAGGTGTAATTAAAAAGGTATCTGAACGTTGTTTGGGCTCTGCAGGGATCCTGTGAGGGGGGGAAGTACGCCTGCGCCCCCCTGCCTCCGTACCTGGAGGCGGAGCTGCCTGATGGCGAGGAGGAGGAGGAGGAGGAGTCTAAACGTCCGCTGCACGACCTCTGCTTCCACCTGCTCAAACTCTACAGTGACAGGTAAACACACCTGCAGCGCGGCTCACACACAGGAGGCTTCGAACGACACCAAGGATCAGTCGACACCCCCAAACCTGTTTGTTTTTTGTTTTTCTTGTTTATTTGTGTTTTTAAAGAGGTATTATTTATGTATCAATGATCATCGTTGATTTCCTGTGCGGCCCCTCAGCAGCACTGAGAGTCCCTGAACCTGCTTTAGTTTGAGATCAACGGACCCAAGATCAAAAAATATTATAAACTTTTGTTAAAAGTCCTGAGATTTTGTTTCACAAACCTGTATTCGTGTTTTCATTAAAAATCACAAAAAAATAAAGCAAACAAAATAACGATTCCCTACAAATTTTAAATAAAAGTAATTGCCAGAATTTTAGGTTTTACAGAAAAAAAAAAATTTTTAAATTGCTTAATTTTTTAAAGAAAACATGCCTTCCAGACCAGCGGGCCCACAGGTTCAGAAAGCACGTTTTCTTTAAGAATCAGCAATGAAATAAAAATCAATCAAATTCCTCTAAAAATCAAGAAAAAAATCACCAAAACTTAAATCCAGTCATTTAAAGTTGTGTGCCTCTCCACTGAAGCCAGAACAAAAATGTAAGTCCCTCCAAACATTTTTTTTCCATACCGCCCCGCCCCCATAAATATTGCACCGTCCCTTCTGTGCAGTTTGCTGTAAATCTTCAGTCGTCTCTCTGTGTTCAGACACTACGGCCTGCAGCAGCTGCTGGACCCTCTGACCGTCACCTGGGAGCGTCTGGATTACCGTCTGAGCTGGCACCTGTGGGGCGTCCTGCAGGCGCTGCACTACAGCCACCTGAGCGCCTCGCGGCAGGGACTCCTCCACGCCAGCTACGCCGCGCAGCTGGAGAGCGCCGGCCTCTGGCACATGGCCGTCTTCATCCTGCTGCACATCCCCGACCACGCGTACGCGTCCCCGCCGTCTTTGATTATCGACGCTCTGTCGGCAGAATAAACGCAGTCCCCTCATCCTCCTGTCTTCTTCTTCTGTGGTGTCTCCTCAGTCAGCGGGAGCGAGCTGTGAGGGAGATGCTGACGCTGCACTGCCCCCTGCAGGAGACGCAGGAGTCGGCGCGCAGGGAGCGCTTCCTGACGGAGCGGCTGCTGATCCCGGAGCAGTGGATCCACGAGGCCAAGGCCACCCGAGCACGCCGCAACGCCGACCGCCACCAGGAGGCGCTGCACCTGTACCGAGCCGGATACTGGAGCCAGTGTCACCGGCTGCTCATCCAGCACCTGGCCTCAGGTCAGCACCAGTTCACACTGGTTTCCACCCAGTTCATCAACACTGAGAGCAGAAAACACGTCAGCTGCTACAGAGTGAAGACGACAGAAATAAATTACTGACCGCTCATCAAACTGTGATTAATCTAGATTTATGGTATAAAATATCATTTTTTTATTTAGTAATCACAGGTTTAAGTGTTTGATTTATTTATTTTAGTAATTTTGCAGTAATTACTTTAAAAAAAATCCAATTTTGATTAAAAAAAACAGTACATCAGATTAAAGACAGAAAAAAGATAAAAAATAAAGTGAACAATCTTTTTGGAAAAAGTAAGCAAACATAATAATATATCTGCAAATAAATAAATAATAACAAAATGGTCCAAACAACGCAGCGTGTTCCAGTCGGTGCTGTAAAGGTAATAAAGGAAGGTTTGTAAAGAATATAAAATGTCGTTTTTCTGAGCTGTAAAGCGTTCAGAGGGAGCCTCTGATGATGTCTGTCACATTTCTCTACTATTTGTGACCTCGTGTCTTGTGTCCCTCCCGCCCTCCCGTAGACTGCATCATCAACGACAACCACGACTACCTGCTGGAGTTCCTGGAGGGGCTGGCGGTCCCTGAACACAGCGCCACCATCCAGGACTGGGACACCGCGGGGGGCGTCTACCTCGACTACATCCGAGTCATAAAGACTCTACAGGACATACAGCAGGTACTTACACTCGAAACATCCCAGACTTGGATAATATCAGCCTCAGTAGGGGCTGGTTCAAGGCCAGCCAGAGCCAGCCCCTACTGTCCGCTTCATCAAAGAAAAAAGTTATAGGTCTGCTCTTAAATCTGGAGACGATGTCTGCATCCTGGACCGAAGCTGGGAGATGTTTCCACAGACAAGGAGCCTGATAGCTGAAGGCTGTGGCTGCTGATCTACTTTTTAGAAACTTAGGGAACCACAGGAACCCTAAAGTCTCAGAGCGCAGAATTCTGGTGGGAAAACAGGGAACTATGAGCTCTGACAGATGTGACGGAGTCCGAACACTCAGAGCTCAGTGGTCCACCCTCCGAACAGAAAACAGCAACAGACAGCAACAGACAACAACGTCTCAGAAAACAAAACAACATTTCAGAAAACAATGTTCAGTGAGACTGCTGACAGTATTATAAAATCGTAGCTACCTTTTTAACATTTGAGTCTTACTAAATGTTTTGTTTTCTGAAATGTTGTTTCAGTGTTTTGTGTGTTTTGACCTTTTTCTTTTCCCGGTTTTTATGTTCTTTTTTTGAACAGTTTAACTCCGCTCTTTGTGACTCCGTGAATGCTTCTGTATTGAATAAACTCACATTCCTTCAGTGGAAGTCAAACGTGTCAGAAAATGAAAATACCTGAAGTTTGATGTTCGTGTCGACAGATGGAAAACGCCGGTTACGAGTTGGAGCGACTCTACACCGACGTGACGTCTCTCTGCAGCCGGATCGAGCTGCTGCCCTGCAGCACCGCCAGAGACCGCCTCGCCCAATCAGGTAAGAGTGCCACCTCCAGCCAGCAACAAAACATCTGACTGTAAACAACAACAACAACAGCAGCAGCCGCTGGCCTCTGATTGGCTGTTAGCAGAAAATGAGGGTCAGATTTAAGACCGTGGGAGAGAACACGGAAACATGATTTATGATGGACGTGACTCCCAAAACGTTTTTACGCAACAGAAACTTTTTAACTGAGCTGCAGTCAGCTAGCATCGTAATAATATTAACTTCAAATCGATCCATTTCATTTCACGTACTTAACATAAAACATGTATGTATAAACTTACAAAGATACGATGTATTTCCTGTGCCGTGGCTGCAGGGCTCCATAACTGAGTGGAGTTTTAATGGTGTAATTACAGCAACAGGCGGCTCTGCAGCAGCAGCAGCA
>NW_024629887.1:0-3102 GCF_008729295.1 Plectropomus leopardus
AAACACCTGAGGGAAACACTGAGGTGAACCACTGCGGTTTTCACGCGCTGCAAATGTCAGAATTGACCACAACATACATGCAATTATATTCATGTTATAGAGTCGCAGATATAAACATTAATACAGGTTATTTACTGTGTTATCACAGTTTTGTCCAATTGGGAACACGTTTGGAGGAAATTTTTGGTGATTTTTGAAGTCAGATTTTTCTAAGATGAAATCTTAAAGCCTGGAATACTTGGCTTGATTTCCTTCAAAATATGAGCAGAAGGCAATGAGCAACTTCATAAGAAATGATCCATAAATAAGCAGGAAATTAGTAAAAAGTGCAAGAAAATGACCTGAAAACCCCAAACAAACATACAAACAAAAAACCTGGGAATGTTAAAAAAAACAACAACAAACAAACAAACAAACAAAAAAACACAACAACAAAAAAGCAAGGAAGTTACCTGAAAAAGTACGTAAAAATTAGAATAATTGTGTGAAATAATTTAAAAATATTTAATTGTGATAATTTCAAATATTGTGCTCTTGACATTTCACCCATAGCTTATAAAGCCATTATAATTTTCAAAATCTACAAAAAATCTTGAAATTTGAGAAAATTTCTTGTAAAGTTGCTTATTGCCTTTTTCCCACAATGTTTCTGAGAGAAATCAAACCAGTTTTCTCAGTGTTCACATGTTTAAAAACTTGTGAAAGGTCTGTGATTGCAGGGTGATTGCCTGTGATTTAAAGGCTTAAGTGTTTAATTTGGTTTAATTTGACATTTGTTATGATAAAACTTGGTTAGTTTGCTTTTTTCTTTTGTATTTGGGGGATATAAGGAAAGACATTTTATGTATAATTATTTAGTTTTAATTCAGTCTGCAGGTTCTCTGTATGATGGAAATTATATAAATAAAAAGGCGATTATTTTTTATCCATTTGAGCTGCTATCAGTGTGTTTATTGATTCTATAGCACAAAAATCATTCATGATTTAACAGTGACTGCAGTGTGTTCACATACCAAACACACCGCAGGAGGAAAGCGCTTCCCCCAAAGTGAAAGTGGAAGTGACTGCGGCCTGCGATACGTGTCTGTGACAATCCCACGCTGTAATATGAAAATAAGAATATGCTGATTCATATTTGCTTCCATGCTTTCTATTAATTTATCTATTTATTTACATATTTATATATCCGGGCTATATATTTTTAGGTAATTAATGTGCAAATCATTGATCACGATGAACAGGATTATTTTTTTTAACTTCATTTTAGCTAAACTTATTCACATTTTTAAACATTTTTTTATGTTATAATCAATAAAAAAGTAATATTTCCTCCAGCAAATGTTAAAAAAGCTATTGATATTATTTCTGTAAACCCACATAAGCAAAAACCTGCAGATTTTGTATTGTTATGGGTACAAATCAACATGCAGGTACATGTTACTATAATATAATACCTCTTACACTTACTGAAGGTACAAGAGAGAACTGATATTATGTTTAAGTCAGTAATTAAAACTGACAAAGCAAAACAAACAAACATTTATAGGCTACATTACATCATCAGACATGAATGAGCTGCTGCAGTGGAATCAGTTTCATCACTCTGTTTTCACGTTTAGTGCTGCACAAGAAGAAACGCCCCCTTCAGTGTTTTCAACATGCGCACTTGATCCCCAAAATAATAATATTAAAGTACAAAGAACGTTTATTTTTTTAAATAAATAAATACATTTACGCCATTAATTGACGCAGAATAGGCACAAGAGGTGCATAAATAAATAAATAAATTTTAAATGTTCAAAATTTTCTACCAGAGGACAAATACTTCCTGTTACAAAATGTATTCCTATTTTTTCTGATTGTGGTTAAATTTCTTGCCTTTTCTTTCTTGACTTAATTAAGGATAAAAGCAAATATGTTGCTTCATAATGGACGTCTGGCCTATATTAAAAGAAAATAAGTCTAGTTCTTTAATCAGAATATTTATCATCAGTTTGGTCCTCCAATTTATGTTTGATTGGATTTATAACCTGATCTGATTCAAATCACTTAAGGCAATGCATAATAAAAAATGAAAATACAAAGTACAATAAAATAATAATAAAAAGTTCATCAACAATCTGCAGCCACATGAATTACAGGCCTAACAATCATAATAATAACAAAAAAACTATATTTATTGAGTTATGTCAAGCTGAAAATGTGCTCTAATCTGGACTTCATCCAAGGAGAATCCCCTCCTCTGCAGGCTCTCCGGTTCTCACGTTAAAGGCTGACCCGTTCCCGTTAAAACAACGTGAAATGTCACGGACCACTTCAGATGAATGAGCGTCACAGCGCGCGCCGCAGTCACGCAGCCGGTTTCATTTTCTCTCCGCGGGAACTTCCCGTTTTATGGACACAGAGCAGTTCAGCGCCTGCAATCATATCGATTAATGATTAACGATTGTTGTGAATGAGCACACAATGCATGATGCAATTCGAATTATTTAAGAGTAAATGTTTTGTTTCTTTTAAATATGAGCGAGCAGAATGAAAGGGAGGTGATGACTACATGAAAAATACGAGATGAAATCTACAAAAAAAAAAAAAAATACAAATGGATAGTTTGAAATAAAAGAAAAGAAAAAAAAATAATATCTTAAATCATTAATAAATTATTCTTATAAAAATCCTAAAGAAATACGGCATAAGGCAATAATTTGGGCCGACAATTTCCTATTTGACCTTTAAAAAAAGCAAAAATGTGCCTATAAAAGTGCCCTTATTTCTCTAATATCGAATAATATAAATGCTAATATTATTAAAAGTGAGTTGCGTTTGTCTTTTATGTGTTTTAAGGCATGCTATAACATGCATATTAAGTGGTTTTCACAATAAGAGCAACTTTCTTTTAACGTTAGTGATATTTTAGATTTGCTGTGATTTTGTTTATCCTATGCTTTTATTGTGGGAGATTTTTTTAATGAGGACAATAATTCAAATCCGAAATGTGACAGTTATACATACATGTATATTGCGGTTTTTTTTTTTTTTTTTTTTTTTACTTTTGAACCGCGTGAAAACCGCAGTGGTTCACCTCAGTGTTTCCCTCAGGTGTTT
>NW_024629888.1:0-4147 GCF_008729295.1 Plectropomus leopardus
TATGTATAAGGATTTCAATAAGCAGCATAAGTTTACATTTCATGTCCAAAAAAGAGGGAACAAACTGCACGTCTGGTCCGACCCCTGTTCTCCTGTTCTACTCTAACCCACTGATCCATAATCATAAACCAACTCTCCGCCCAAGAGTCCGTCCCGTCACATTAACCACTCAACACTGTTCATCCTCTTCATATGAGATAAGACAAACTTTATTGTCCCCGCAAGAAAATTTGTCTTAGGCAACAATGCCACACAAAAACTTCAATCACAGCATGCTGCAGACAGTAATGTACAACCAACCGACACAACAGAGAGACAAAAAAAAGAAAAGCCCACAAGCGTCGGCCTAAAGATGTTGCATCAGCCGCTGAATACAGATAGACGTGTGAAAATAAATGAAAATATCATTTCCACAAGAACAAAGAACAATACAATACTTAGATGAACAAGAGCAGCCGAGGTAAAATCATTGAAAAATGATAAAATAAAATCAGTAACAGCAAATGTAGTAGCGCGTGCAAGTAATACTAAACAGGCAGAGGGCGCTAAAACCCCTTAGAAACCTCTTAGAGTTTAGAAGGTTGTTTATTTAACAGGGCAGGGGACGTCGGGAGGAAAGAGAGCTTGTAGCGATTACTTTTGTTTCTGCGGGCTCTGTAACGTCTCCTTAAGGGAAAAACTTCATACTCTGAACACAGAATATGAGAAGGATCCTCCAAGTTTCTTTGTGCCTGACTGACAAATGTTTTCTCGGAGAAAGCTTGTAGGACGGGTAAATTATCAACAGCACAATCCCAATATTGAAAAAGAAAATCAATAACAACAAAATCATCATTAACGTGTTTTACATTTACCTTCTTAACCTCTGTACCTCACATAAATTAAAAAAAAAATAAAAAATTCAAAATTAAATTTCAGATAAAATTTTCCTTCTTTCCTCCAAGAACAGTTTTTGTACATTTCCATTGGGTACATTATTTCTTGCTTTACCTTTAATATTCATTTCAGTTTGACTTAAAAAACAAATTGTTGGTATGTTTGATATCCGGCATTGTTTACGATTGTTATGGCCGTTTTGTGTAGTCGTTTGATTGGTGGGTGCGTTTGTAGGAGTTGTCCTCAAATCAACAAGTTTAGACGACAGAGTGTACAATGATTTATCATCCAGGGTGTTTTCTGTTTTTCCCAAAACTGCAATGCTTCTTGCCGACTTTCCTCGCATATATTTTTTATGGAATTCCCAGCAGATTTTGGAGTCTAATATCACACCAAGAAATGTATTTTGTTTTTTTTTAAATCATCGTCAATCATAACTTGTACTTGTGTATTAATTTTAGGATTTTCAGACAACGGTTGTTTGTATCAAACTACATTTTAATTTACTAATTTCTGCTGTGACCACCTTCAAAAGCTGCTGCAAGTTTTCCCGTGAACAGAAAGTGTCGGTCTCTTCAGCAAATGGTACAAATTTAAGTATTCTTGATACTTTACATATGTTATTAAAGGTGTTTTCATATACAGTCCTCTTTTAAAGATCCGTACTCAGTCCTCTTAATGTGGACCCAAAAGTGGACCAACAGAAAAGGGACATTGTGAAATCTTTTGAAAGAGGACCAAGATACAGAGCAAACAGTTTAGGACCCAGTGCAGAGCCCTGTGGACCTCCACGAGTAATACAGAGACATTTTGATTTGTAATTACAATTGTGCTCACATTTATTGTCATGTGAGCTGCTGCCACTTAAAACTGTCTCATGTGACCTGGTCACCTGATCAGGCAGCAGTGAGGAGGTGCGTAGCGGGACGTCGGGGGAGAACGAGGAGGCGGCGGCGCTGCAGCAACATGACTCTCCTGTAGGAGGCGCCACAGAGTCTGAGCAGAAGCCCAGCACTACTGCATCATGGGTAAGTTACCTGAGGCTCCTCTTGTGCTCTTTGAGTTTTTTCTCACAACTGTAAACTGAACAATTAGCATCAGAGCTAATATCTGGTAGCTGTCTCCATGTCCACAGATACGTATCTAAACATATTTTTTTCGGTTCTGTCCTCTCATTGACAAACAGTTTCAGGCCACAAAACTGAGATTTTAAAGATGCAGATTTTATAACGGCGTATCGTTGATGTAGCCTATATCGCCCCCTACTGATCCGGAGAGCGTTTGAAGTTGTTTTCTTGTGTGGACGGAGATATTTTGTAAAATGAAACTCGTGTGGATGGCAAATATCTGTTTTTAAAAAATATCCATACACATGTAAGCAGAATGTTAGCTGGTTTTCAGAAAGCAGTTCAGACTTCTGAAATCAGTAAATAAAATATTTCTGTCTGTCTCTGTGTCTGTCTCTGTGTCCGCAGGACGAGGAGACGGACGGCTGTCAGTCCTCCAGAAGTCGACCAAACTTCTTTTACCGCAGGTCGGCTAAGCTTCTTTTAAACTTTTTATTTAAAAAGTCAAATAAGTATCTTTTTAATTACCCTTAATCACATTTCATATTCCATCATTTTGCATTTCCAAACATTTTGAAGTCCATGTTAGCAAAGTGAGACAGTTCCTCCCAGAGCGTCTCGTCTGAGAATCAAATGAATGTTCACGTCATGATTTTGACTTTAAGATTTATTTCTGTAAATTGGAGCTGTGAGCTCTGATGGACAGAAACTCTGATATTATTTTACTGATTCACTGACGTCCAGTGATCCGGTTAATGTAACAGCATCGTCACTTCTCATGCATTTAGTGTCTTTGTCTGTTTCTTATAACTTTTTTGGCAATTTCTTTTTGTGAGTATGTGATTTTATTTTTTTTTTCTTTAAACGTTTGGGTTGATTTGGAGAAAAAATTGGGCAAACATTAGGTTTAGACCTTAATCACAAGTAAACGCTGACAGCTTTAAAAAAATGTGTCCTCAGCTGTCCGTCCTTCTGTCTAAGCTTGTTGTTGTTTCCGTGTCAACAGGAAGCGAGCCCTCAGGTCGAAGCTCACCTGTAAGGATCACCCAGCCGGTAACCTTGACGACAGCAGCGTCAGTGACATCACCGACTCTGACTGAAGACGAGCGGCCGTCAGATTTCATTTCTGCCAATCGACATTAAAATCTTTCGTTGAGTTTGAAGATGTTTCTGCTGCTTCCAGTTTCTTCTTGTGTTTGTCAAACAGACTTCAGACGTCTCATCAGACTGAACTCAGGTGGAATTTAAGGTTTCTTCTGTGACGTCGCGTCTCCACAGGAAAGAAAAACAAATTTAAGGAATATAAAATACTCCTAATTTCTTCAAAAAACATGGGAAGAAGAATTGACCTAAAAAATACCAAAAAAAATGGTTTTAAAAAAGAAATTTTAAATAAAAAAGAAAGTTTGAAAAATAAGGAAATTACTTGAAATGTCTTTTTATGTCGTTAAAAATGTATTGATTTTGTTTCAATCAGACATTCAACAAAAAAATCATCTGACTTCTGATGACACAGATGCAGCCATATGGACTTAAATAACATGAGCTTTTAAGAAATAGAAAGAAATTATCCCAGAAAATTTCACTTTTGCATTTTTCAATCGAGCTTATAAATATTCAAAACTTGGAATGTGTTAAAAACATAATAATTTAGTAAAATAATTTTAGAAAAGTTATTATTATTAATATTTTCCAACAGATTTTCAAAAATGATTAAATGAATCTACTTATTTTTTGCAGTTTGTGGAAAATTTCTCACAAAAATAAAATAAATCAAACGGCTTATTTTCCTCGAAACGTGAACACCTGGTTTCCTGTGTGTGTGTGTGGTGGTGGGTGTGGGTGGCTGTGTGTGTGTGTGTGTGTGTGTGTGAGATTTTCTGTGAAAATGTTGGGCTGTAAAAGTGTGAAAAGTCATAGAAAAAAGGATGTTTGTTTTGTTGTCTCCTTGTGGCCCCTCAGATTTATCTTGGGGCCCCGTGGTGCAGATGTACATTTCTTCTGGTCGGAGTCTTTTGTCTCAGGATGAACGAGTCTCTCCGGGGACCGTGAACGTTGCACAGTTCGTTGCCGTAGAGACGAAAAGACGCGCACACTCCGACGGAGTGAAGCAGGAACCGACAGTTTGACTTTAACGGACATTTAAACAACCGACAACAAAACAGACGACCGGAGAGAGAAGAAGCCTACTGACCGCAAACAGA
>NW_024629889.1:0-4050 GCF_008729295.1 Plectropomus leopardus
GTCAAGTCTGCCATCATTAATCTGAATGTCAATGCTGGTTTGTATGCTGAGGATGATCTTGTGTTCCGTCTGGGAGCTACCACAGCCTCTGTGTTTGAGGGTCTAAAAGCAAAACTTGATGGAACCACCAGTCTGACCACCAAGAGAGGAATCAAGTTGGCTAATTCCCTGTCCCTTGAAAATCAGCACATTGAAGGCACTCATGACAGCACCATCAGCATGAGCACTGAGACTTTTGAAACTGCTATCTCTGTGGCTACAGTTGCAAAGATTGCCCTGCCCATACTCAACCTGGAGGCAAACCAAAATTTGGTTGCAGACACCAAAACCAAACCAAATGCTGAGTCCACCTTGAGGATGAAGGCTGATTTCAACATCCCTGTGATCAAGGCTGTTGGGAAGGCTGACGCAGAACACCGTCTGAAGATGGAGGGAACCTTTGAGGATGTTTCCATGGAGTCTCTTACTAAGGCCAACATGGATGGCACAGTGCTTGAAGACTATATACTTCTGGGAACCCTGGATAATGAAGTTAATCTGTACCTGAATAATGATGGCCTCCGCTCCACCTCCAAGGTCACTGCTGATGCCAAGCTTAACCGAGGCACCACCAAAGTCATTGGCATGGATGTAAATGAGAATCTTGCTGTTGAAGCTTCCCTGAGCCGCGTGTATGTAGTGCTGAAGTATACTGAAAACAATGAAGCAAACTTGTTTGATTTCAACACCAAGGGGACGCATGTTATCCAGGCCACCATGGATCTTGCACCAACCTCTTCCTTGACTGCTGACATTGAAATTGATATGTCTCAGACAAGCAGCCTGGGTGACTTCACCATCTTTGAGAAAGCTGTTGCTGATGTGACAGCTGCCAAACAGAAGATCTCTTACAATGGCAAGTTAGTCAGCCCATTGTACACCACAGACATGTCAGCTGACCTAGAGGGCAATCTTCCTGTCTTCAAAGTCACCTTCAAGTCCTCTGGCACCTCTGTCATTGTCTTCTTGGAATATGACCTGGACGGTGAGTTGATAAAATTTCCTAAACTTATTTATTTGTTTTATGTTGAATGCATAGTTCGGCACTAAATCTCACAAAATATATTTGCTTCAATAGCTTCTACTACTGTGAACTTTGAGAATGAGGCTCTGAACATCGTCAACAAAGCTGTCCTGACACATGCTGACATGATCATGGATGTCAATCATGTCATCACCCAAGCCCTGAGGTAAAATTCTGAGTTTGTTTTACAACCTACCTAATTAATTTTAAATTATGAATTATTAATTCTTATTCTTTATTATTCTTCTCATTTTAGGATGGAGCCCCAGGCCGATGACAGGTAAATGTTAAATCTACTATTTTTCCAATATTTCAGGTACAATCTTGACCATGTATATCAATGTGTATAAATCAGTTTCCTTCATCGTTAATATCAGGTCATGAATTGTGATGTAGATTTTTATTGATTTCTTTTTCTCTTTTAGTGTCTCTCGCCACACTCTGAATGTGGACATCACCAGTCCAACTTTCACTGATATGAACCTTCGTTATGCTGCTCGCATGGATGGTATCAGTGCCTCAGTATCTACCCCATCCACTGGCTTCCTGGGCTTTCAGTTCAGTGGCAAAGTCCCATCTCAGATGACAGCGAGATTCTATGGTCGTTATCCTGTGAGTATCACTGGCATTACCTTTTTGGTACAATAGTAAACTAAATACCAAAATCAAAATGCAGCAAAAACAATATTTTATTTTCTCCTACTCAACAGTCTGCCCCAGAGATTGATGTTGACCTCTTGGTCATCAGATCATCTCCCAAGGATGATGACAAGATGAAGCTGCAGATGGCCTACAACATGGAGGCACCCAAAGTACTGCTCTCTGAACTCAAGACGAGACTCCCTTCCTTCATGTCTACATTCAAAATGTTTGCTGACAAGTACCATATCACAGGGAAAATGGAGGAGTTGAAGAACTCTGTTGTTAACCGCATCAGGGAGGCCTATGACGCTGCAATCAACTATGACACTCAACTGAGCCAACTGTCAATCTTTTTCAGGAATGTCATTGTCCAGTACCAGCAGACTGTCCAGGTAATTCTGGATGCTGTTGTGAAGGTCTTGAGGGAAACCCAGTTCAAACTGCCTGGGTCTGATGAGATGACCACTCTCCCTGAGGTCCTGAAAAAGCTGACCAGCAGCATTGCTGCTATGCTAGATGTGACCCTCCAGGCCCTCTTTAAAAACATGGAGGACTACTACAACTCCTTTGTTGAAAATATGAGCAGTGTAAAATTGCGCATGCCAGTTGGTGATGCAATCACTATAGGCCAGATCCTGGATCAGGTCAAAACTATTTTCAAGAACATCTTTGATGAGCTGGTGGACTTTGTGAAGAATATGGAGAGTCTTGACACAATGCTAGTGAAGATGGGTGAGACCCTGAAGGCTCTTGTTGAGAAATCTCAGGAGTTTGTTGACTCTGTCAAGTCTGACTATTTAGATGCAGTGTTCGTCTACATCAATGGCCTCTATGTAAACTTTGTCACAGTCTTAAAGAATGTTGTTGATAAGATCTCTGCCCTAACAATGGAGCAGCTCAATGATTCTTTTGAGTACATTATGGACATGTTCATTTATGTAGTGGACCAGTTCAATAACATGGTTTATGGTTTCCTGCAGCAAGCTTCAGTGGAGGCTCAAGCCTACATGAAAGTCAGTGATGGAAGGCTTGAGATTGACCTCCCATTTCCCTTCCAGCAGTGAGAAATCCTCACAGGCTGAGGCTTAAGTCCATATGAAACACTACCATCTGTTCAGTAGACATGCTTGGAAGAGTATGGACAATTTCCTCTTTAACCATATTTATAACAATAAATTCAACAGAGACATCTGTTGTATTGTGTACAAACATTGAAAATGTAACATTTTACTGAAACTCACCTTACTGCAAACAGTGAGAAACATCAATAAAATACTCTAATGCAATCCAATTTGTCAATGTCTAATTTCCTGTTTTGAGATGTTTTTTTTTTAATATTCACATCCAAACTTTACATAAATGAGAGCAACTGTTAAATCATTATACAGGAAATCATTTAGTGTTACAATATAGTTTACATGAATCTCAATTTATTTAAAGTCACAATTCAAGAATTGATTGGTACTTTTAAAATAAATACAGATCTGCAAAACTGACCAACTGATTCACACAATTAGATAGTGAAGTCACTAATTATTAGTGACTCTGGTGAAAATCATGTTTTCTAGACTGTATTCTTCCATGTTTATGTTGTTATTATCAACCAAATGAGTACTATTTTAATGCTGCATGACTACATTTCACCACAAGAAGTCTCTAAAATACACAAATAGACTGTAAAGGTTTAATTAATTCCAACACCAACAAAATAGTTCAACACACAAAAAAACGAATACAAACAAGAGCAGAGAATGACACAAAACTGGCTACAGTCGCAAAATCTTCATGCAAATAGTCTAATAGGTGGCTGGTTACTCAAAAGATGTAAAAACCACACATTCACACCTCTGCAAGATTTAAGGCCCTGTCACACCAAACCTCAAACAACTACAACCAACAAAGGTACTTTGCATTGCTTGTTGTTGTCTCTTAAAAACTAAAGCGACAAACATATACACACAAATACAGTATATTCTGAACTTGTGCCAGAACTAGTTAGTGGCCTGTGTAAATAATTAGCAGTTAATAAGTTGCTATGGCAATTAAAAAGCATAGATTTAGATGTTGTAATTGTAGTTGTAATCATCTCTCAAAGTTAGGGACGGAGGAATAGGACCTTAATACAGCTGAAGAGTTTTATGAGCAAAGGAGAAAACTGTTGCAGGAAGTGGTAGTCCTAAAAAGTCCTCAAAATACTGATTACCAAGGAGTTCGATACATTGTAAAGGGATTATGTTTGCAGTTAATCTTGTAAAAAAAAAAAAACAAGAAAGAAAAACATCTTCAACATATGTGAATACAGTAGAAATAGACAATCAAGATATTCGGCAGGTTTGCTGTTTTAT
>NW_024629890.1:0-1156 GCF_008729295.1 Plectropomus leopardus
ACATGTCATATTATGGAGTTTTTGGACGTTTTTCCTAGTTCTAATGCTATGGCGTGTCTCAGCACGCGTTTTTATGCTGTTTTGAGGTGTTTCTAGTTGTTTTTGGGACGTGTAATTTTTTGACATTTTTGCCATACTATAGCCTTGCTTTTTTGGTCATTTTTTCGACATACCATATTAGGCAGTTTTTAGACATTTTTGCTAGTTCTAATGCTATGGCGTGTCTCAGCACGCGTTTTTATGCTGTTTTGAGGCGTTTCTAGTTGTTTTTGGGACATGTCATTTTTTGACATTTTTGCCATACTATAGCCTTGCTTTTTCGGTCATTTTTTGGACATGCCATATTAGGCAATTTTTTGACATTTTTGCTAGTTCTAATGCTATGTCGTGTCTCAGCACGCGTTTTAATGCTGCTTTGAGGTGTTTCTAGTTGTTTTTGGGACATGTCATTTTTTGACATTTTTGCCATACTATAGCCTTGCTCTTTTGGTCATTTTTTGGACATGCCATATTAGGCAATTTTTTGACATTTTTGCTAGTTCTAATGCTATGGCGTGTCTCAGCACGCGTTTTAATGCTGCTTTGAGGTGTTTCTAGTTGTTTTTGGGACATGTCATTTTTTGACATTTTTGCCATACTATAGCCTTGCTCTTTTGGTCATTTTTTGGACATGCCATATTAGGCAATTTTTTGACATTTTTGCAAATTCTAATGCTATGGCGTGTCTGAGCACGTAATTTTATGCTGTTTTGAGGTGTTTCTAGTTGTTTTTGGGACGTGTCATTTTTTGACAATTTTGCCATACTATAGCCTTGCTTTCACGATCATTTTTTTTTATATTGAATACTATGGAGTTTTAGGACGTTTTTGCTAGTTCTAATGCTATGGCGTGTCTCAGCACGCTTTTTTATGCTGTTTTGAGGTGTTTCTAGTTGTTTTTCGGACATGTCATCTTTTGACATTTTTGCCATACTATAGCCTTGCTTTTTTGGTCATTTTTTTGACATGCCATATTATGGAGTTTTTAGACATTTTTGCTAGTTCTAATGCTATGGCGTGTCTCAGCACACGTTTTAATGCTGCTTTGAGGTGTTTCTAGTTGTTTTTGGGACGTGTAATTTTTTGACATTTTTGCCATACTATAGCCTTGCTTTTT
>NW_024629891.1:0-3576 GCF_008729295.1 Plectropomus leopardus
AAAAGATGGTAAGAATAGGACATAAGAAAGACATGAGTGAGCTTTAAGATGTATTTATATATAAATTAAGAGTATTGCATTAAAGCTATCAAATAATGATATTTAATTGACTCATTTGAATCTGTGCAGAAACTTTAATTTACCAGTAGGAAACATGAAAGCCAAACACGATTTATACATATTAAATTGTTGTACATACAAGTCGTTTTATTGTATATAATCAGTAAACATTAGTTTACGATCATAAGTAAAAACATTAAGTTAGCGGTTAGCTTTCTAGCTAGCGTAGCGGGCTAACAGTGGCTAATAGTTACTAACTGACAGTCATGCTAAATCCAGCTAGCTAACTAGCTGACAGGCTAACCAGGCTAACCAGGCTATAGAGCCACTCAGTATGTTTTATATTTACACATACGACACAATACTATCACACGATGATATAATTGCTTATTCGTAACAAGATGTGGGTTTAACAAACCTTTCTGATTGCAGGAGTCGATCTGACAATGCTTCCCAATATCTAACTCAGCCATTTCACACAGCGAGCCTGCGGATGTCAACACGAACTTTGACCCCATCAGCGAAACCACGTGACCGAGACTGTTTATCGTTTTGTTGAGTTTCACTGTGCTTTACTTTAATCTATGATTTTTACAAATTTATATTTATTTAACATTTTTTTTGTGCGTGACAGTTTATTTAATATGCAGGTTTAATGCTCGATATTTGCTCGCCTTTCAAAAAACAAAAATGATTTACACTGACAGACATTTTTCCGCTTTTATTTAACACAAGAAAAGTACGTATTAGTGCCAATATGAAAAAGAAAAATAGATTTTGAGAAAAACGTTATAATTTTGAGGAAAGGGTCATGATATTACGAGAATAATGTCATCATTTCATGAAAAACGTCTATTTCTAGAATAATGTTGTTATTTAAGGAGAATAAGATCATACTATTTCAAGAAAAAATCGTATTAATACAATAATCACGTCGCAATTTTAGAAGAAAAATAGTCGATATATCAGGCGATTTAAATTGCAATTTTACGACAAAAAAAACTTCCCGACACACGAATTAGCCTTAATCTGCGACTCCTTTTTTTCTCGTAATTCTGGGAGTTTAATATTATGATTTTTTTCTGTTTTTTATTCCCCTTGTATTATCATTAAATATTATACTTTCCACAAAAGCATAACTTTCTTTTCTGAATATTATGACCGTATTGTCCAAAATCAAATATCTATTTCATCTTATTTTATTTTATTCTCTTTTATTTTATTATCAATATGCGCTAAGGATTAAATGTACAATGACAGTAGATGGAAATCAGCATCAATGGTGGAAATTATGCTACAACCAAATCAAAAACAAAAATGAACAGCAGAGGGGGCGTTATACTGAAAGTTAAGAGAAAAAAAAATATTTTTGAAACGAAAAAGTAACAAAAAATATATAAAAAGTATGTGGTGAAAAATATAGAGCACAGAAACGCAAGGAAGAGACATTTTAAAAAAGGGAGGGAGAGGGAGAACTGATTTTGACCGAGAGAAAAACAAAGAGGGCGAGCGTCAGGTGTCACTAACGTTACGTCACGCAGGCAGTCGTGAAAGGTGTGGTGAAAGGTGCGCTCACTGGCTGGTTATGGTTTGAATTGAAAGCACAAAGCCGTCGAGCAGGAAAAGCTGCTCCAAACACACCCGCCTGTGGAAACACAGAGAGGCAGGACGAGGAGGCCCGGAGAGCTCGTGTACACTTTACTTACCTGCGCAGTTTTTACCAAAAGCGGCCAAAAATGAGCAAAATCTCGCAATTTTTCAAGGGGGGCTCCAGCTCGAGTTCATCGAGCTCCTCGAGGTCGAAACACCGGTCGAGAGGAGGACCTTCACCCCAGGAGGCCATCAACAAACTGCGGGAAACAGAGGAAATGCTGACGAAGAAACAAGACTACCTGGAGAAAAAGATCGAGCAGGAACTTATGATAGCCAAGAAACATGGCACAAAAAACAAGCGAGGTATGTTTGATCTTAGTCTGAAAATATCTGTGCACCTGTTTTACCTTGAAGTATTTTATAATGGGCCTTAAATTGTACTCTAAGTCTAGATTTAAGGGACATATTGCAGTAAAACTCTTTAAAAATATTAAAAATGTTAAAATACTTTCAGTTACAACAAGGCCTCTTAACTCATAGTTACAAACACATTTAATATAGTTGGTGTACAGTGTTATGTGTTTAACCCTTTGAAACCTAAGCAAACTGATTTCCTTAAAAAAAAAAACATGGGAGGAAGTCAATTAACAAATTAACAAGAAATTATCCAAAAAATAGCAACAAGTTAGTGAAAAGTTACAAGAAAATTAGCACAAACAAGGAAAGTAAAAAATAAACAAAAACTAGGAAATAACCTGAAATAAAAGTGCTAAAAAATACATATATATTATATATCCTGTAAAATATGTTGACAATATAATTCTAATAATCAAAAATGTAGTTTCGGGTCATTCCCCCCTTATTTAAAATAATTTTCAAATAGGCCTCCATTAAAAACATTAATTTTCAGGTTGTTTTCTTGTCATGTTTTATCAGTTTCATGCAAAGTGCTCATTGCCTTTTCCCATGTTTTAAAAAGAATTAAACCTTTTTTGCTCAGATTTCAAAGTACTATATCAAATACTTTAAAACCGATGTCCATTCAGGTTTCAAAGGGTTAATGGCGGCCTCCAGTGAGCAAATGTAGTAATCATAGCAGCAAGTATAACAGGTTTGTATCAAGTGACGTAACAGAGAAAAGAAATATTTTTATATTTTTAATTCTATATATAGATTTTTTATTTTTATTTAACCTGTACGTTTCTCTTCCTGTGCTTCAGTGTGTTTTCTCATGTGAAACCTTGAGGTGCTGCGTTGCTCGTTGAATCTAAAAATAAACAAAGGGAGGAACCTTATCTCTTTTATTTGTGAACGCCCAACACCAGAAGATCTCAACCGCACAGCAGATACCAGCAGAAAGGTGCAAAACTTTTAGGAAAAGTGTTAAACTCCTGCAGTCTTTCTGTTTCAGCTGCCCTGCAGGCCTTGAAGAGGAAGAAGCGCTATGAGCAGCAGCTCACGCAGATCGACGGCACGCTCTCCACCATCGAGTTTCAGAGGGAAGCTCTGGAGAACTCGCACACCAACACAGAGGTCCTGAAGAACATGGGCTACGCCGCCAAGGCCATGAAGAAGGTCCACGAAAACATGTAAGAACGTGGCCTTTAAAACAACAAACACTTTCAAAGATTTTGGTTAAGTTGCATCTTCTTACTTGGAAAGTGCAGATTTGGAATATAGCACCATCGGTTACCTAAAAGTCCTGACATGATGTTGATAACAGTTCATTTAAAGACATTTTGTGTTAGTTTTGAGTGGGAATTTCATGTTCGCAAATAGAAAATACCAGGAATATTAATTTTTATCCATAAAGCTACAAGAGAAATCATCAAATTGGGACAAAAAAAGTACAAATTGGTGGGTTGTCTAAGGTAAACTATCATTACTACAAAGAACCATTGTTTGTTTTTTATTAGACACATA
>NW_024629892.1:0-5020 GCF_008729295.1 Plectropomus leopardus
ATAAGAAACGCTGGGACTTGTGTGAAATGCTCCTGCAGAGTAATGGCAGCGTTAGCAGAGATAATGTTTATTCTGTCTTTATTTTCTATGTTTGACTCGCTGCCAGCTGTGGTTACGTTTTTATGTCCGTGCAGCAGAAGCTTCCCCTCTGATGTTATATTTAGGTCCGGAGTAAAGGTTAGGCCCATAATCAACTTTTATGAGAAAATTATCACAAGTTATTGCTTTGCAGTTCGGCCAGAAAGCCAAAGCCGTTTGTGAGGCCGTTAATCTCTGGTTTTAAAAGGCACGCCGCAGATTTCACTGCCTCCCGTTACTTCTGCTGGCGTATTGACGCGCTGGTTATGATCTCCGTTTGTCACTGTGCTGTGAACAAAATCAGTTTTGGGAGCGTGAAAATATTCATCAGCATTTTGTTCCTGTTTGTTACAGAATCGGCGACAGAGGCGTCCCCGCAGCCCGCCACAGAAAAGCTTTGATGCAGTCAGTAGTTGTGTTTTCATGACATTGTTACGCAAAATTTAAAGTTCAAAGGTTCATCCCATCAGCTGAACTGACTGAGTCGGGTTTGATTGGATTGGCGTCTTGGACGGATCATTCTGGGAGGATTAGAGATGTCCGAGCTGATAACCTCGTCTGTCTCCTCCTCTTTGTCTCCATCTGTGTCTCTGTCCTCGTCCACTCTTCATGCTACACACACACTATCAAAATAAGAGCATCTCTGAGATCTGAATGCATTCAGTGTCTTTTTTAGGACAGAAGTGACGCTGAATGTCTGTCCTTTGCAGGGTTTATATGGTCATAACAAACCTGAAGGAGTCATGACCTGGAAACGTTTTGGAAAACTAAATATACCCGGAAAGTTCTGGGAAACTCATAAAACTTTGTTTCACAAACCTGTATAATAACACATGTGTTCAAGGACCAAGTGTGATTAAAAAAAAAAATAAATCACCAAACGTTTTTCTTTAAATATCACCAAAAATTAAAAATTAAAAAAAAATCCAAAAAGAAAGATTACCAAAATTTTTCTTTGCAGAAAAAATACCTCACCAAATTAAACTCTAAATCCTAACCCTCTAAGAAAAAATAAACATTTTCTTTAAATCTTAAAAAGAAAAAAATGGGAAAAAAATGCAGGGGAAAAAAATGGCAAAAATCTTAAAAGAAAAAACTGAATCACCTTTTTCTGTAAAAATAAATAAATAAATAAAAAATAAAATTGCCATTTTTTTAAGGAAAAATAGAATTTTAGAAAAAAAGCCAAACATTTTTTTAAAGAAAAAACAATCTCTACATTTTTCTATTAAAATCTGCTGTGAAAAAGAACCAATAAGAAGTATGAATGATCATTTAAAATAAAGTATTATCTTTAAATCTCTGACATTTCAATCAGTCAAGCTTTGATTGCTTTTATATTATTTTGTGTTTTTTTCCACCCAATTTTTAAACTTTTGCTCAAAGTTTTAATCGTATTTCTAAAACTTTTAATGTCACTTAAAGCTGGGGTAGGCGGTTTTACTCTGCTGTTATTATGAAAAAATCCCATAATAAACTTTAAGCACATAACCTGCCCTTTTTCCTCCCTAAAAAACAGCTCCAGCAGCTTTAACGATCACTTATTGATACACTCATGAATAAATACACTTTCACATCGAACCAAATAGAAAATGCAACAAGGAGTGCTTCAGAACAAAGACCACTGACAGCGGGTGGGGCTGGATTATCAAAGGATTACCTGTGATCACTGTGTCACCTGTACCTGTGTGTGGCTGCTCAGGTGTGCTGCTGACGGTGACGATGGGAGGAGAGCAGAGCCGCGACACGGAGGCTGAGGAGAGAGAAGAGGAGGCTGAAAATCATCAAAAATCTGCCCAAACTGACAGCTCACAGTCTGCTGAAGGTACAACCAGCTAGCAGGGAACGTTCCCACAACATCGGCTAACGTTACCTACAAGCTGCAATAATGTTTTAAAGAAAACATTGTAATCTAATGTTCAAAGAATGTTTTAAAGATGTTTATCATTTGTTTATTGTTCGTATCGTTAATTATTTTAAGTTTTAACTGCAACACTCATCATGGGATGTTCCTTTATAAAACAATGTTACATGAGAACAAAGGAAGAACGTTGACAAAGAAACATTCAGAACAACATTACTAAGGCCTGAGATCACAGAACGTTTTTTAAAGTAGAATGTAATGTGATATGTGAACATTAGGAACACATTTTTTGACGTTTATAAAGAATGTTACCTGAACTTTAAGAACATTCTGGGAACTAAAAGAAAACTATCCGCTGAAAATGTTACTAAAACATTACATCGGTTGCATTGTAACGTTCTCACAATGTTTTGAGACCCAAAATTGATAGCTGGGGTACCACAAAACATTTATATCTTTAAGTTTTAAAAGCAAAGTAGCCCTTCTCTAAAATAACATTCTGTGAACATTAAAAAAACATTTTAAGAGTACTGGGGCATAATGTTCGAACCATGTTATCAAAAAACGTTTTGGGAACTTAATAAAAACTTTACCAGAAAAAAATTACTGGAACTTTGCATTGTAATTGAATGTTCAAAGAACGTTTCAAGGATGTTTGTCATTGCAAATGATGTTCCTTTAAGGCTAAATGCCGACTGAGACGTAATGTTTTAACTGCAACATTCGGTGAATGTTTTGGTTTTGTTGAGAGATGACAGATCAGAGAATGTTCTTTTATAAAATGTTCCCACAATGTTTCATGAGAACATGAATGCCGATAATCTGTCGACCCCTATTAAATAAAGCAAGAAAGAAAGAAAAAAATATTATGTTGTATAATTTAAATACGACTGACTGTGACTCACCTCGTCTTGTTCCTTCCAAAAGGGACTCAACTAAATTTCATTGTAGAGACGTCATCTACAGCTCTTCATGATCCTAAAAATAAACGTCACAAAAAACGAAAGTTCACAGCTCACATTTGTCCAAAAGATAATGTTTAATTTTCGTAATGCATTTCGCTCCCACAGACACCCCAGGAGAGCTGCCCCAGTGCCACATGGGAAACAGGAAGGTGGACAACATGTGTTTCATGATCTCGTGCACCAACTGGTACTAAACTGGACCTTCATGACGCCGAAGATGAAGAGACTTCAGGGCCAGATGCTGCATTCATGGACGCCACGAAAATCTAAAAATGAAGCCGTCGCTGAAGTCCCGTGTGTTGTCTGCATCGCTCCGCCCAGCGAAGAAATGACCAACTGCTGTTTACAAATATACACGCTAATCACAAGATCTGTAACGTGTTCATGAGTGAGCGTCAGAGGAGCTGAGAGGACGACTGCAGGTCAGAGCCAGGCTAACTTTTCCCCCCGTTTCCAGTCTCTATGCTAAGCTAAGCTAACCAGCAGGGGCTTTATTTTCTCTACACTCTTCGATATAAAGGCGCTAATGAGAACCACAGTGTTCTGCAGCTTGTTCTTGTAAGAGAACCCTTTTTGATTTCCCGGTAAACCTTTTATTAAGGTCCCAACAGGAAGGGACAGATCTTTTCAGAAGCAAATGGTTCTGTGTAGAAGCTCAGCATTTCAGGAAGAACCCTTTAGAAATCTTTATTTCTAAGAGTGTACAGACGTGAGTGGTAGTGTCTTAACTCTTAGCAAGAAAATTAGTGCTTTTCTCCAAATATTTAACTTCTTCTTTAAAGTACGACAGACTGAAATCCCACATCATTATTTCTTAAAACATTTCTAATAAAAAAAAAAACATGTGCAGCGTATTTTTAATTTCTGCTTTCTAAAGCAATAAACCCAAAAGGTAAAAAACATGCAAAGATAAAAATCAATATCCCAAACTGACCGTCGTTAAGATCCGGTTTGCTCATGAAAAGAGGCAGAAGAAGAGACGGAGCGGAGACAAACACGCATGGTTGGGACAAAATGTGCTCCAGTAAACCCACTGAGGTGTGTATTTTCTCTGTTATGACTGTTTGTTTTTTTTAACCATTAAGTATTATTAAAGAAAACGTCTCTGCTGATTACAGTGTGTTTCTGTTCATGCTTTGGGAGGTTAAAGGTTGTTTGGTTTGCAGCTGGTTGAAATCCCTCCGCTGACTGAATTAGTGCATTTTGAATTTGAGCCACATTAATTACTTTAACAATAATGACTTCTTCAGTTTTGTCCAATAACCTTTAAAGATTTACATTAAGTGATTTCCATGATGTTATTTTTCTTCTCTTTCAAATGTTAAAGGAATACTTTACCCACAAAATGATCACTTACTATTTAGCCATGTTACATTGAATTCATGATGAAAACATTTTCTTGCACGCCTCCATTGAAGACAGCCAACTCTGATTTTTTAAACTGATCCAGGACGACGTTTAACAACAGCAAAACTATGCAGTACTCCCCAAACAAGTGCATTTTGGCAAAAACCTCAAAAGTGAACTGACTGAAGCTTATTTAGCCAGACTCCAGTACTGAGGTTTACAAAGTCAAATATAAGTGTTTGAAAAGTTCTGACCATGCGGCTGGATAAATGAGACTTGGATTATACTCCACGCATTGTGTGAGTTTATGAAAGGAATTTTTAACATAGTGTTGTTGTTAACCATGGTCCCCAATCAATCAATAGATCAATATGTCACAACATCAGTAATTGGTTCACAATTCATTTTGAGGTGAAACATTTCTTTAAAGAAACCCTACAAAGTTTTTATGCCTCCAAGCCAGTGGTGTTATGTTTTAGGGTTGTCCCTCTGTACATTCATACATGTATCTAATTCTCAAGAACACTGTTACACTGTGACCTTATTGTGTCTTACTCATTCTCATCAAAGCAAAATCTCAAGAACTGGACTGGACTCAACAATGAACTGATAAGAATTTGGCAGTCAAAGGTCAAGGTCACTGTGATCTTGTGTCTAATTTTCATGAACACAGTATCTCAAGAAGGAGAGAATTTCTTGAAAAATCGGCACAAACCTCCATTTGGATTTAAGAATGAAATTATTAGAATTTTGTGGTTGAAGGTCA
>NW_024629893.1:0-3678 GCF_008729295.1 Plectropomus leopardus
CTCGGTCTCCACGTCTTTGTGTTTTTCCAGTTTATATTTACTGTACAGACATGACAGTGGCATAAATCTTCGCATCTAAATCTCGGCCAAAAAACATGTTTTCAAAAACATCAGACTTTTCCTTTAAGAAAGTAAAAGCTAAAATAATAAATAATAACAATAATAGCATACAGCACAAAGTATTAGCAATTTCTTAAGGTATAATATTTTTTTCTGAGGCTCTCTTAAATCTTAACACTGAGTCAGACCTCAAGTATTGGTTTTCTAACAACTCACACTACACAGCCACTGAATGTTCTCTTGCAGATGAGTAAAAACCCAAAAATGGAAAACTGAAATGGCTAATCTGTACCTGATGGTGACTGGAGTGAAAAGCATCATCGTGGTCACATTGTCCAGAAAAGCAGAGAGAATGGCAGCGATGAGACAGAGAATGATGATCATCGGCCACACTCTCCCTCTGGATAATTGGTAAGCCTGCGGAGAGAGGCGGCAAAATGACAATGAGTCAGCGTTAATGGCAATTAGCAGCCCATTAAGAGGATGTCTTGATTCACTCCGAGCACAAGTGCAGTCCTAAAACTTATGAGATTTGTTTCAGCCTTTCAGCGCATCAAGAATGTCAAAGTGGAGCTTCATAAATGAGAACCTGAATGCTCAAATTTCCATTAAGGGTAGAAGCACTAGAAATGTACTGCAAAAACAGCTGCATAACACAGAATTACACATTCAGTTTTTAATACTAATATACGGTGAGTAATCTAGAGCGAAATGTTGTCCAATACCTATATATGTCTCCTACATTAGAGACATGATCTCCTACATGTAACATATTAAACTTTGAATCATTGAATAATATCTACTTGGACATATAATCATACAAATAATATTTTATTAGGTTTAATTAGGCTGTTCTGAGGATGAGAAAGCCGTACATCTCCTTCATATGACATTATCTCCTATATAGAACATATCCTTTGTAGGAGAAAATGTCCCCTACAACATGTTATCTCATACATATGAGATCAATTTTAGGCTTAATAAGGTTGTTCTGATGATGAGAAAGCTGTGCATCTCCCAAATACGAAATATTATCCCCTACATATGACATAGCCTGCAAAAAAATTACTATCTCCTGCACATATTGTCTCATATTAAAGATATTTTTTCAGGTTTAAAAAGACTGCTCTAAGGGTGCGAAAGCCATGCATCTCCTACTTATGAGATATCATCTCCTACATATAACGTATGCTATGTAGGAGAAAATATCTCCCACAACATGATATTTCGTACATATGAGATCAATTTTAGGCTTAATAGGGCTGTACTGAGGCTGAAAAAGGGTTGAATCTCCTACATATGAAATATTATTTCCTACATATGACATATATCCTACGGAGGAGACAATATCTCCTACATATCTCATACAAAAGATATTTTTTTTTAGGTTTAATTAGGCTGCTTTAAGGAGGAGAAAGCCATGCATCTCCTACTTATGATATTTTATCTCCTACACATAACGTGTGCTATGTAGGAGAAAATATCTCCACAGCATGTTATCATACCTATGAGATCAATTTTTAGGCTTAAAAAGGCTGCACTGAGGGTAAGAAAGGCGTGCATCTCCTACATATGACATATCCACATAGGAAAAATATCTCCTACACATATTTGATCTTTTTTTAGGTTTAATAGGGCTGTATTGAGGGTGAGAAAGCCATGCATCTCCTACATATGATAAATGTTCTTTTACATATGAAGTATCCTACGACATATTATCTCATACATAGTGGATATTTTTTCGGCTTAATTATGCTTTATGATGCAATGAAAGGGCATTTAAAGTTCAGCCAAACGCAGCATAAACAGAAGTTTTAATTTAAAGGAACCACCTGCTCGCAACATAGGCTCCACGTGCACACGTATGCAGAAAGACTGATTCATGTTTTTCTGCACTACTGTTACCAATACAACGCCATCATAAAAACCTACTTCACACAGGAATGTAGGAAACAGTATCTCCTATGAAGGTGTTATTGTCTCGTGTGCAGGAGATAAACTTAATGGATAAAGAAACCGAAAAATAAATAAATAAATCACCCTGCCCCTCTTGGCTTTTATATAAACCCTCATGGCGGTGGCGCACGATGGTCATTTTTTCAAAAGTGTCAGATCTGCTAAGCCGTTCTCAGAGTATGTATTTTAATTCGAAGTGCCTGCCCTTGTGCGACTCACACTTAAAATTCATGAGCCGGCATGATCCCTGTGTTCTCCCGGTCTGAGTGGTACTGTACCTGAAGGACAAAGGCATTCGCCCTCCTTCACAGTCCACAGAGAATATTTAGGATTAAAACTGAGCTGTTTTCCTGATGGTAGGAAACCTTGACCTTGTAAGGAGATGATTAAGGTCTTATCTGACTAATTTAAGAATGTGCATCCTTTTATTATTTGTAGGATACATGTAGATCAGAGTGAAGAAATAAACTGTTTAAAGGTGATGTCTATCAATTCAAATTGAGAGCAGTAAAAAAAAATCCTCCTCTATAAATAAGAAATATTTGGCTTTTTTCAATATGACCCAGATTTTTGAACTGTCCCACAAAACAAAGCACATGTCATTCTTGTCAGCCGATTATAGTTCTGTGCTTGAGTCAGGATGTAAAGATAGGCATCACGACTCATTAGGTCATCTTACATTACAAAGGGTCTTCCCAAATCATACTCATGTCAGAAAAGTCAACATAAAACCCACAGGCTTGTCATGTATCAGTGCTAATTTCAGAAATAGCTCAAAGCCTTCGAGACAACTCTGAACACCAGTGGGCAGCTTTTTTAATAGACATGTCACTCAGTATCCCTAAAGTAAACACGCAAATGGTGGATTACTAAAGGATGTATAAAACCTGCTGTGATACAGTGTGACTTTGTAATAAAAACATGTTTGTGTTCATTACTCACCTTTACAGCACAATAATCGAAGAAACCAGTTTCTGAAAAAATGGCCACCAGCACCATCTGGAAGAAACACGACACATTTGTTTTAAACGTTTTCCCGATTATGTAACCGGATTATATGTCATGCTGACATTTCAAAAATAGTTGCTACAGACAACATGATGGTGCTCACTTAGAGATCGTTCTCACAAAGAAAGAAAATCCAGATATTAACTTTCGGGATCCCAGAATATTCTTTTCACTGGTACTTTTATTGACGTACAGATAAGAGTGTGACAGCACAATGAGTGCAAAGGCAACACCGCTCAAAAAACGAGTTTTAAAAAGAGCTAAATGATATGATAAAGATGGGAATATATATCATACAAAGACAGCTCAAGATCATTTCTTTGTTTAACATGAATTATCATCACTGTCACTTTGTGTCTCCTTGTAGTTGTTCTTTGTCTCTTTGTAGTCACTTTTTTGTCTTTGTGGTTGTTTTGTGTCTCTTTGTAGTTGTTTTGTGTCTTCTTGTAGTTGTATTATGTCTCTTTGTAGTCAATATGTGTCTCACTGTTGTTTTTCCAGGGTTTGAAGTTGTTTTATTGTTATTTTGTGTCTCTTTGAAGTTTTTTTTACATCTCTTTGTGGTCATTTTGTCTGTCTTTGTGGTTGTTTTATATAGATTTGTAGTCATTTTGTGTCTCCTTGTAGGTGTTTTATGTCTCTTTGTAGTCATTT
>NW_024629894.1:0-1221 GCF_008729295.1 Plectropomus leopardus
CACACACACACACACACACACACACACAGGTCTGACCCCAAAGCCGTGTGCAATCTCACAGCTTTCTGCTTACAGCATGTTTCATCCAAGAGTCATTACAGGGTGTCAACTATAGTGTCACTGTTTGTACTGCGAGGCACAAAGAAACAAAGCAGACCACATCTAAACATTAAGCTCTGAGATCTATTCAGCACAGTCCGGTCATGAACTCAACAATAACGATCTGCCCGACAGAGAGCCCCAGAACTTCCTCAGAAACATCCCACGTTAACTGTCTGCACTTAGTCCAGCAGATGCATCAACAAAACACTCAGTGACTCTCCACCTACCTCGGTCATGTATGACGACACCAAAGTGTGTGTTGGGGGTTTTGTCCTCTGGGGCTTTAGGGGGCATGGAGATGACAGGAGGCTTGGACGGATTCTTGTTGGAGGTGGTGCTCTTTTCTGAGAGAGGAAAAAGAAAAGCAGGTAAGGACAACAGGGCCAAACAGGTCTTCAGGGCTATCAGTTCCACCAGAAGCACATAGAACAGCTCCGGATGTTGGCTCTGAAATCTAAAATTTCCTCCTGGTTTCTGGAGCTGTTTGGGTTTTATCAGGGTGGGTTTTGGGTTTCTGTTGGACAAGACTGTAGTTACACTGAGCTGTGCTGTGGCTTGGATGAGTGTGTGATGTGAATATGTGTCCAATTTAAGACTTTACAGGGACAGAAATGCTAATGTTTGTTTTGGAGTTGCAAATTTTGATTTTGTGTTTTTTGTTCAATGTCGTCTGTAAATTATGTTGCTGCCTGTCTTGGCTCAGACACTCTTGAAAAAGAGATTTTAATCTCAAGAGGTTTTTTTCTGGTTAAGTAAAGGTTAAATAGAAAAATAAATGCTATTAAATTCTTAAGTAAAGATTAAAGAACAATAATTTTGTAGTTATTTCACATAGTATACCAAGGTAATGTCCTTGATATTGTGCCCATGTATTTGAGCTTTTTATTTATATACATGTGGCGGGTTTTAAAGGCTGATTTTATTTTTTTTTTAAATGTATTTGTTTAACTTTTCTTTTTTTAATTTGTTTCAATATTTCCCCACCAGATTATACTACTAGCAGTGTGGGGGAAAGGTTTGAAACAAGCATTGTGTATGAAGGAGACACACCTTACAGCTGACTCATTAAATGAATACAATTGAGACAAAAAATTGACCTTATTGAGGATACGCCAAATA
>NW_024629895.1:0-1478 GCF_008729295.1 Plectropomus leopardus
GCTGCATCTTCGTGTTTCAGGCGGCTGGAGCGACACGCCGCCCATCGCCTTTGAGCACGGCGGCTCTGTGACCAACATCGCGGTGAAGGTTGACGGAAAGCGTCCCATTGGTGCCCGCGCCCGACGCATCAGGGAGCCCCGCCTCCTGCTGGTCGGCTACTCTGGAGGGCGGGACAGTGGGGTTTCCATGGAAACGGTGTGCGACAGCCTGGACGACCTGAGGGACTACTGTCAGCCGCACGCTCCCGGTAAGAGAGCTGACCACAGCGAGCGGCATCACGGGAAGACTTCCTGTGTTCACGAGTGTGTGTGTGTGTGTGTGTGTGTGTGTGTGTGTGTGTGTGTGTGTGTGTGTGTGTGTTACAGGAGCCCTGCTGAAGGCCGTGTGTGTGTGCAGCGGTCTGGTGTCTCTCTCCTCCCAGCATGCTCTGGGGGATCAGCTGATGCAGCTGTGGGGAGGAGGGGTGGAGCTCCACAGCTGGTCGCTGCTGCCAACCGGGTCAGGACTGGGTGAGAACCAGACGTCAAACACTGCAGGAAATCCAAAATATCCTTCAAAAAAAACAGCAAAACTATAAAACAGGGGCCAGATGTGGCCCCTGTTTTATAGTTTTCTAAAATGTCCTAAAATCCTGGACAGGCTGAGTGTCCCTGCTGTAATATTTCCTGACTTTATACCTGAAGTTCAGATCTGAGAGTTTTTCTTTTGTGTCGAGACTTGAAGGACGATCAGCTGCAGATCTGATCTGGAAACTGTCCTCAGTCTGAATGTCTCTCAGGTGTCCTCATAAGTGATGAGTTCTGGTCCTGCAGGAACCAGCAGTATCCTGGCGGGGGCGCTGCTGGCCGCGGTCTACAGGTGCACCGGCAGGACCTACGACGCGGACTCTCTGATCCACGCTGTGCTCTACCTGGAGCAGGTCCTCACCACAGGTACGTCCTCACCACAGGTACGTCCTCACCACAGGTACGTCCTCACCACAGAGGCCGCCCGCCTCACTCTGATTGGCTGAACGTCTGTCTCCGCTGCAGGTGGTGGCTGGCAGGACCAGGTTGGAGGGCTAGTGGGCGGAGTCAAGGTGGGTCGCTCCAGAGCATTTCTGCCACTGCGGGTGGAGGTAGAGCGTCTCTGTCCTCCAGAGGACTTCCTGGTGTCTCTGGAGCAGCATCTCCTGCTGGTGTACACTGGAAAGACTCGCCTGGCTCGCAACCTGCTGCAGGTTAGTCCGTCCATCTGTCTGTCTATCTGTCCAACTGTCTGTCTGTCCAACTGTCCGTCTGTCCGTCCGTCTGTCTGTCCGTCTGTCTGTCTGTCCATCTGTCTGTCTGTCTGTCTGTCCATCTGTCTGTCCATCTGTCTGTCTGTCCATCCATCTGTCTGTCCATCTGTCTGTCCATCTGTCTGTCCATTCGGCATTTCAACAAAGTTCTGTGGAGATTTTTATATTTGAAACTCTAAATGTTGACGGACAGAGTTT
>NW_024629896.1:0-4149 GCF_008729295.1 Plectropomus leopardus
GTGTGTGTGTGTGTGTGTGTGCGTGTGTGTGTGTGTGTGTGTGCGTGTGTGTGTGTGCGTGTGTGTGTGTGTGTGTGTGTGTGTGTGCGTGTGTCAGATGAGCCAGCAGGTGTGATCAGCAGGTTCAGGAAACAGAAGGATCAGACATATGAGTCGCGCTCTCAGCCCCCGCACTAACCAGCCGAGCACGTTTGCTGTGTCTCTAAAATGTGAATAAAATGCATTTTTATGGAAATGCTTTTCTGTTTTTAGAAGAAAAATATCAGAAATAACAACACAGAGAGTCCACGCTGACCTGACTCTAAACACTGGCAACTGTTTATTTTTAATTATTGCCATTTTTCATGGATGCTTTATTTCTTATGGTTTAACCCTTTAACACCTGGATCAACATCGCTGTTCTGGCTCTGCAGTCAGGCGCCTTTCACAAGCCTCTGGAACCGGATTTATTTCAAAAGATGATAAAAAAAGAACATAATCAGCAAACTGCAAAATTTAATAAAAGCTGACAGGGAAATTATTAGAAAATGAGCTGAGGACGATTATGAGATATTATCAAAAAAATATAGAGAGAATAATGTTAAACCATATCAATAATTTTCTTAATTACTTATTTAAAATTATGTTTCAGGAAAAGAACTAGCACTTTCTTGAGGCCATTTTTTGTTTGTTTTTTAATTTAAAAAATGTTTTTCACTTTTCTTCTTTTTCTCATTTTCAGGTAATTTTCTTGTAACTTTTCACTATTTTTTTGCAAATTTTTGAGCCATTTCTTGCAAATAGTTCATCACCCTTCTCCCTTATTTTTTTGGGGAAAAAAGGCCAATTTTCCAGGTTTCAAAGGGTTAAAAATGAATACTCAGCAGCAATCTGAAAATAAAAGTTACTTTACACAGTAAACATAAAAATAGATAAACAAAAATAAATAGCTATACATAAAAATGAATCTTGTAAAAAATCTTAAATATTAAATAAAATAAACATACAAAAGCAATAAATAAACAAAAAATAACAATGAATGGTAGAAAAAATAGTCAATTTAATATAATAAAGATAGAATTGGAAAGAATTGGAGTATAATCAAAATACTAAAATGCATCGTAAAAATATCTGTATGACAGGAAGTTGGGTTATGTTATTGTTATGTTATCCG
Source organism: Plectropomus leopardus (assembly GCF_008729295.1). NCBI lineage: Eukaryota > Metazoa > Chordata > Actinopteri > Perciformes > Serranidae > Plectropomus > Plectropomus leopardus. The sequence continues at coordinate 1,154 of NW_024629896.1, forward strand.
ATGGCCTCTCACCTGTACCTGCAGGGCGTGATGACGTCAGCGGTCACGCTCAGCGGGTCTCCTCCAGACCTCCCGGTCTCTCAGGGACCCCCCGCTGCTCCGGCCCGGCAGGAGGAGGTGCTGCTCCCTCCTCGGAGCTCACAAACGCAGCGATCGGTGCTGAAGGAGGAGACGAGTCGCGGCGTTTCGCTGGTGGTCGTTACCGGGGGGGTCCGGGGCCGGACACCCGGGGGTGCGTGTGTGTTTATGGGCAGAGGGAGCCTGAGGGTCCGGGTCCCTGCTGGCCTGGATCTCCATACGTTTACTACGGAGGTGAGTGATGTCTAAATATGTTTTTTATTTTGTATTTCATCTAGAATAAATGAAATACTTTATTTTGATTTTAACCCTTTAAATATCAGAGAGTGGCAAGCAACTTAATAAGAAATGGCCCGAAAATGAGCAAGAAATTAATAAGACGTTACAAGAAAATTACTGGACAATATGAAAAAAAAAGAATAAAAAAGTAAAGTAAAAAAAAAACAAAATCAAGGAAATAACCTCAATAATGTTACGGTTAGAAACCTGTGGGAGTGGGCGGACCCAGGAGCGAAGGCACAGACCGCTGAGGGGGGGAGCAAAGAAAGGGGTAAAGGGGAGGGGGGTGGGGGTGGGGGGGGTGGCGGAGCACAGAGGCGAGGCGGGGCAGTGGCCTGCTCGCTGGAGATGGGCGCTGGGAGAAAAAAACACCAAAAGGCAGTAAGCCCAAAATCTCGTTCAGAAAGTTCAAAGTACACTAGAGGAACCTCAAAATGAGACAGCCGATCTACCACGCGTCAGGCGGGACGATCTGGCGCCGCCGTGCAGCGGGAGTAAGTCTGCGGGGTGGGAGGGGTGACTGCAGATGAGGAGCAGGTGAGGAGGTGTGCGGTGAGCTGCAGCACCCGGAAGCCGCGCCGCGTGTCACAGCGGGAGACACACCGAGCATGCGCACAGACAGTCCCAATCACTCAGCGTAAGACACAAACCACCACAAATAAAGTGCAAAAAATTAATATTGTCTTCTTTTTTCTGTCACATAATTTGAATTTATTAACTAATCTTCCTTAAATCACATTTACTTTGTTTAGGTTTATTAGGCAGAGTGTCAGTTTCTCTCCTGCAGAGGTTCTTCTTCTTCAGCCTTTTTTGGCGTCTTGTTCATGTGTCGGATTCTTTGCACGCGGCACTAAACCTGCCCTTATATGGTGTTTCGGGGCGTCACCTGTGTTAACAGGTGACTGATGATCAGTGGGATTCATCACTGAGCTCACCTGGTCTGGACAGATTTGGGTGGTTCAGAGCGTATGCTGCATCTGCAGTCGACTTCTCTGATGTTTTCTCTCAGCAGAAATACCAAAGAAAATCTGGGAGAAATTTAAGAGAACGATGCTGCATGAGGTCTGCTGGGTTGCATAACGCATAAAAAGTATTTCATAGCTTTGCTGCAAAGAAAACAATGTGACAAGAGAGGAAACTGCTGTTGTCCTGGGAGCCAGTTTGACCCGACAAACGAGTTCGACTCGCCGACATTTATTGTAATGGGTAGGAGGTGGATGGCCAATTGTTACACAGTCAACAACAATAAATTAACCCTTTGAAATGAGTAAACTGTCTTAGGCAATGATTCACGAAAGAAAATTTAGCAAAAACTTCCAAGATGTTATTAAGAAAAATACAAAAAAGTTACCCGGATTTTTTTTTTAAAAAAAGCAAACAAGACTTGGAAAAAGTGCTTGACATTATAATTATTATGTAAAATGATTTAAATATGTAATTATGACGATTATGAATGTAGTTTTTTCCTGGCTTTTTCTTTTTCCTTACACATTTTCCCTGGCATTTTACCAAATACAAAAGGACAAAAAGAGAAAGGCAAACTTTCTAAAATTATACTTTTTGTGTATAATATTTAAAATATGTAATTGTGAGGATTATGAGTATAGCCCCTTTTCTCCTTTTTTCCAAATTTTTCTTTTCTAGCTTTTCAAAAATAATTTTCTAAATCTTCTTATTTCTTGCAATTTGCGAAACCCTTCTTAACAACTTGCCCTCTGCCTTTTTTTCATGTGTCTTAAAGAAATCAAGCCAATTTCCTCAAAGTTTAAAGGTCTAAAAAGGTGTTCAAAAGCAAAACAAGAAAAGCGATGACACTCCTAGAGTTAAACAAACTGCAGGATCATGTTGGCATGGCACGACTCACATCATCAGCTCTGAGCCTCCACATCCACTGAACTAAAAGAGTCATCATAAAATGACCTATTAAGAATCTGCACTAGTTTACAGGTCCTGTGTGCTGAAAACAGATCAAATGTAAGTCGTTTGTGCTTCATGCAGTGAGGAGGAACCTGGTGGTGGGAGTGGAGGTGGTAGAGGAGGTCGCTGTTGAAGACACTCTGGAAGTTATGTGAGTGCTGTAGAAATATCTCTAATTTCTATTAACTCAACTTGACCTTTTTGTCTTGTTCACATAGGAATCACACGCATGCTGCTTGTTTCTTTTCTTCTCCTCAGAACGGAGGACATTTACGCAGACGACCTGCTGGATCCTGAGCTACTGCAAGACGTCCACCTGTACCCCACATGAGGAACTTTCTGTGTGTTATGGTTTTTAAAACAAAGATATTATTCACATATTTGACAAATTTGTTTGTATTTTATATGCTTGGCATATCATTATTGCTGCAAAACAGTCTCTTTTTTAAGTTAAATTCATTTTAAACTGTCATTAATAAAAGTTACAGCAAACATGACAACAAAAAATAACTTGTTATGATGGTATTTATTCATACACTATAATAATTTTCCAAGTGGAATGCACAAAAATAATTAATAACACTGGGGTTTTACATTTGAAAAAAATAACAATCAAAAAGGTGTAGGCTGGAGCATAAGTTTATTATACATTTTTACTGAGCATATTCTTTATAGGTTTAACTATAATATACACCTGTACCCCACATGAGGAACTTTCTGTG
>NW_024629897.1:0-2825 GCF_008729295.1 Plectropomus leopardus
TGAAAAACTCAAAACTATAATAAAAAAAAAAGAAAATAACACCCCTCAAAAACTCAAAATTCTAAAATAAAAAAGGTTTATTTTTTTGGTACAATATTTGACAGGACAAAATGACCGAAATTAGTTATAAAAAGGAGAATTATTAGTTAAGTTAATGATAAAAAAGAACATAAGGAAAAATGTCCAGAAAACTGTATTTATGATTATTGTCATAACTATTAACTATTTAATCTATGTATTTGGGTTTTTTTATTGTTTGTTTGTTGTTGTTTTTACCTTTTTTCTTTTTTTTAATTCTAAATTTCAGGTAATTTCTTTTAACTCTGGACTTGTAACTTTTTCCAGTGTTTTAAAAGAAATCAAGCCAATTTGCTCGGTTTTCAAAGGGTTAAGGTGGCGAGCAGCCTGCTGATATCTGACACCAGTGGATGGATGGAGTCATTTATGAATAAGTTCTTCTTTTCCACGTGAACATGTCAGTGTGTGTTTCTATGCAGATGATAACGTCCTGTATGTCACCGTCTCCACAGCAAACCAACCGGCTGTCTCTTGGTTAAAGTCTGTTTCTGATCCACTTCAGACCTCTTTCACTGATTTAAAGCTTCTTCTAAACTCCAAAAACACAAATTCACAACAGCACCGAGCTGAAATGTTCCTGCTGTGATCCAGATCTAACAGACTCAGATCAGCATCAGTACGTTTGTTTTTGACTGATCAGGTCAGACAGCAGATTGGATCATTTAAATATGATTCTGTCACCTTAATGCACCAAAATCAAACAGTTAAACAATCTCATGTCTGCAGCTCGTTTCAGACTCTGCTGCGAAGAGCTTGTTATACAGATTTTAGGCTACACTTTTTGGGGAAAATAGTTTCATGAATATTAAGGGTGGGAAAAAAAATGTAGAGCATTGTATCGTGATAAATTTGCATGGCGATATCATATTGCTACAAGTATTGATTTTTTTGTTCTACACATTTTTAATATCGCAAATACAAATTAAACATTTGGTGACTTAAAAGAAAAATAAAATCAAGTGCTTTTTTAGTCCACTTGGTAAATTTTGCTATAATAAAAATAACTTTTATCTAATAAAATAAAGTTTTCAGATTGTTCATCTAAATTTCAATATTTGTTATCGCAAACCACAACATATCGCAACACGTTTAAGATCGCAATAATATTGGATTGTGACTTAAATATCGTTACAATATCGTATCGGAGGTGTTCAGATAGAGCATTGTATCACGATATATTGGCATGATGATATCATATCACTACACAGATGCAAAGTATTGATTTTTTAATTAAATCAGTTATTAACATTGCAAACACAAATGTAACCAGTGGTGGCCTACAAGGTTTATAAAATCATTTTTCAGTCTGCTTGATACATTTTGCTACAATAAAAATAACTTCTATCTAATCAGATGAAGTTTTCAAATTGTTCATCTAAATTTCAATATTTGTTAACGCAAAACACAACATATCGCAACATGTTTAAGATCACAATAATATCGTAGCGTGATTTAAGTATCATGATAATATCGTATCGTATTAATATTGAAAATACAAATGTAACTTTTGGTGGCCTACTAGGATCATAAAATCAAGCTCTCTTTCAGTCCACTTGATACATTTTGCTACATTAAAAATAACTGAGCTACTGTTTAATCTATTAAGACGAAGTTTTTCAGATTGTTCATGCAAACTGAAATATTTGTTATACAGATTTTAGGCTTATTGCAACACGTTTATGATCTCAATAATGTTGTATCGTGACATTATCGTATCGCCGGGTCTCTGGTGATGAGTTTCAGCAGGTCACTCAGATTTCTCGCACATCATCAACAACAACAGATTTAAAGTTCCCCATCCCGACTCTGAACTGGGACAGTCTGGTCTCCAGGTCCAGCTCAGTACAGGACTGAGCTGTAGACCTGTATGTGAGACAGAGGACGGTCCTGTGAAGTCACTGCAGCACTGTTACTGTACGCCAGACCACATCACCGTGACGGCAGCTCCACATCATCTACACACACATCACGACAGCACACACACACAGAGCTGCACCATCATCATCATCACCATCAGCAGCAGCAGCAGCAGCAGCTGAAAACAGAGACTTTGTGCTGATCCTGGATCAGATCTGAGCTCCAGCAGAGTCCAGGTGAGTTCAGCCTGACTCAGAGTTCAGCTCAGTTCAGTCGTATTGTTGTTTACAGTGCAGCTGCAGCAGACAGACAGACATACAGAAGGACATACAGACAGAGGGACAGAGAGACAGCTCAGAGAGACAGACAGACAGACAGAGGGACGGACAGAGAGACAGAGGGACGGACAGAGAGACAGTCGACAGTGTAAACAGACAGAGAGCCGGTTTAAAGAGAAACAGAAAACAGTTTGAGAGTGCAGAGACGGACAGGACAGACAGTTAGAGGAGGACGGATGTGAGACAGGCTGACAGAAAGACAGTAACATAGAGAGACTCTTCACCTCCTCTCTGCTCCTCTTCCTCCTCAGCTTCTCCTCCATGCAGCAGGCAGGACGGCTGGCTGGGAGAGGTTTTCTTCTTCTCCTCCGCTCAGTCAACGCATCGTCTGGTGTGTCACAGGAGGGGGGAGGAAGGGGGAGGAGGGGGGAGGTAGAGACACAGCAGACAGCCGAGGAGGAGGAGGAGGAGGTGGAGGAGGAGGGAGGAAGAGGAGGAGTCATCTGAGGACAGCGAGGGAGCTAATGCGGCTAACTGCCCTGCAGAGGACGAGAGAGAGAGAGAGAGAGAGAGAGAAAGAGACAGAGAGAGACACAGAGAGAGACAGAGAGA
>NW_024629898.1:0-1893 GCF_008729295.1 Plectropomus leopardus
TTTATATATTTTTATATTACTTTTTTTGTTTTTATTATTTTGTTTAGTTGGGTTTTACTTTTATTTTTACTTTTTTTCCTTGTCTTTTTTCTTTCCTTTTTTTTTTTTTTTTACTAAATTTCAGGTCATTTTTTTTGAACTTCTTCCCTTGTTTTTGAAAGAAATCAATCCACTTTGCTTGGCTTTTGAAGGGTTAATAATTTTATCAGAGCCTTCATGTTCAGACGTATAAATGTATTCATTTCCAATACAGTTTGTGCCTTACCACTGTACATAACTTCAGTGGGATGCATTATTTTTCATTTTACATTAGGCGCTGAGTCAAGGGTGATCAGGGAGCTATGATTTGTCCCAGGATTTCCCAAGCACCCATCTGATACAGTGCTGGGGGGTTGCCTGGCGTCTGCTCAGTCCCAGACCGCCTCTGCTACAGTACTTGGGTCAGGGTGGTTGTCACTGGAATAAATACTGAGGGGAAGATGGCTAATTGTTGAGGTTGCTGTGGGAAGTCCCCAGGCAGAGGAGATAACGCTGGCACTCCACAGGGGCCTTATCAATGAGTAATGACCTTGGCTGTCTTCCTTCACACATGCACACACACACACATAGCCCTACGTAAGCCCCCGGGATGGAGAGTGACATCATCTGAAGGTAACCAAATGGATAAGTGGAGGCAGGTTTTGGTGGTAAGGGGATTGGTTCCATTTTTAAGTTGCACTGGGAGAGCGAGGAGAGTGGTGGTTAAATTGTCCATTAGCACATTTTGAAGATGGACTCGTGGGCTTTGGGAAGCTTGTTTCACCATAGACAGTCAGATGGCTTGCTATTTGCTGAAGCGGGCAAATTTTTTTTCCTAAAAGCCTTTTGGATTTTACCCCCCCCTTTCTTTCCCAAATAGGTCATGAGTGTTTGGGTTGGTTGGTCACAATTTAAAAGTTCTTACTGGAAGAATAAATAACAATAATAGATGATAAAAGAAGTATTATAAGCAAAGAAAAACAAATGGCATTCCTCCATAAATTTCATGAATAGATACAACTCTTGTTGCAATCTTGTTTCATCTGCATATAAATGACAGTAAGCGACGATAACTTCCACTGGAGACAGTTTCACATGATCAGTGCTGTTTGTTCCATTTTCTCTGTGATTAACGGTACAGTGCAGCAAACTGCATGAGCGACCTCAACAAATGTGAGATGTTGTCAGGAGAAACGTAGTGCTGTCTGCTAATTTGCTGTAATTGGTGCCATCACTAATGTGCAACGTTCAATAAGTACACATTAAAAACACACAGGTTGGTGAATTAAAACGATTTCTGGTTGTCTTTTGCAGCCATTTACTTAAAGAGGTGGCAGCATTTTATTTGTATTGGAGTTGATATTTAATTTACACTACAATTGCTTTTATATCTCTATCTATCTATATATCTATCTCTCTCTATATATATAGTCATATCTAATCACTAAGGCATATGTAATGCAAAAGAGACCATAAAAACAAATAGTCAAAAACATTACATCAACATTTATGTCATGCATTCATGACATTCACTCATGCATGAAGTAATGTGCTCTTTCAGTATGTTTTAATAACTAAGAAACATTGAGCAATAATCCACCTTCCACCTTTTCTTCCCTTCTCTCCGTTTCTGTCACACAACAAGCAACTCTCTGTTATTTGTCTGTTTAAGTCCAACATATTGAAATTTCTACGGTTATAATGTCTAGTATAATGTCTAGAATGTCTTCTGCAAACATGTCGTAACAGCAAGCAAGCCTCTTGCTGTCCGCACTGAATCCATAATGTCATGTAAAAAAAACACTGTACCAGTCAGCTGTGCGGTCACGTAAACAAACCACTGTACCTGTCAGCTGTGCGGTCAGGTAAACAAAC
>NW_024629899.1:0-3178 GCF_008729295.1 Plectropomus leopardus
GTGTGTGTGTGTGTGTGTGTGTGTGTGTGTGTGTGTGTGTGTGGCCTCCTGTCAGGTGTGTGAAGGATCATGTGTGTGTTATTTTTATGCTCACAGTTCAGTCAGCTCAGTTTACAAGGACACACGGCAGTTTGACGCCTTAAAACACGACCTGCTGTGAAACCTCGCTGTCTCTGAGGTTTCCGTTAACCTCAAACTGCACAAATTAAAATGGCAAATATAAAATACGCCTAACGAAAAAAACAATGTATTCAGCTGGTACACAATTAAAACTGCATAAAATCCAGCTGAATAAAAGAAACTCAAAAATGTGTCAGGACACGATCGAGAAAGAATCAAAGAATAAATCAGAAGATAAACTAAAAGACAAACTTAAATAGATGAATAAAAATAAGACATCACATCAAAGCGAGTCTACAAAAACTGGTTTTAACCCCTTGAAACCTGAGCAAATTACATGGCAATGAGCATCGAAAAAAGAAATTACCCCCAAATTAGCAAGAAATTAATAAGAAGCACAGGAAATTTACCTGAAAATTAGCAAACAAAACAAAACAAAAAAAAAAACAAACAACAAAAAAGGAAAAAAGACAAACAATATTTGGAAAAGTGCTTAAAAATGTATTAAATTCTGTTTATATATGTAATTATGATACTTCTAAAAATTGTTTTTCCCATAGCTTTTTTCTTTTTATGTCGGATTCTTTTAAAAATATTTTGCTAATTCACTAATTTCCTCCAGTTTCTGCAACATTTCTTACTATGTTGCTCATTGCCTTTTTTCAATGTTAAAACAAGACGTCACGTCAAAGCAAGTCTTTAAAAATTGGTTTTAACCCTTTGAAACCTGAGCAACTTACACAGGAAGAAGGCAATGAGCACTGAAAGAAGAAATGACTCAAAATTAGTGAGAAATTAGTAAAAAGAACAGGAAAATTACCTGGAAATTAACAAATAAAATAAGACAAAACAAAAAGAAAACAAGTGCTTCAAAAAAAATACATAATGTGACATAATTTTACAAATATAGACAATTATGATAATTATAAAAATTATTAAAAAAATTTAAAAAAAGATTTTTCCTCATAGCTTTTTTCTTTTTTATTCTTGCTTCTTTTAAAAAATATTGTTCATAATCCACAAATTTCCTCCTTTTTCTGGAACTTTTCTAACCATGCTGCTCATTGCCTTTTTCCACGTTTTTGAAAGAAATTATTATCGGCGTTCAAAGGTTTATATACTGAACGCAGCACAAGAAAAGAGAAGTCGCTCCGGGTTTCAAAGGGTTAAGGAGTTATTTAAAAGCTTTCGGAGCGCAGATTGATTGTGTCTAAACAGAGAGCGAGCCGGCTGCAGCGACACACACTCTCACGGTGATTTCACAACAGCAGCGACCGTGAGATCTGCTGCCCTGCTCTCCGTCTGCAGGCCGGTTGGGTTTCAGGGTGAATCGGTGGCGTCCAAACAGTTTGCGGCGTGTTATCGGCGTGGAGGCGTGGGAGCGTGTTGGTGCTGTAACGAGCAGCATGTGAGCGCGTCCTGCTGCTGCGCTCAGACTTTTATTTCTGCACAAACGTCACGTGACGTCTGCTGGGTTTGTCTCTGACCGTCGACTGAGGCGAGCCGCAGCAGGTTCGTCCTCCGAGGAGAGGGCATTCTCGTAAAGTTGAAAAAAATGTGTAATTTAAAACGCAGATCCGCTGCGCCTCCGAGTGCACAAACATCACCAGAACGATCAGAAGTTTTATTGCTTCAGAATCTCAAACTGATGTTTATCCTTTTTTTCTGCTTTTGTTCAGTTACAGCTGCCTCTCTGAAAATGCCCGACCCTCTTTTCACCATAAAAGAAGGATTAGATTTATAAAACTTAAACTTTTTAAAGCCTTTTTAAAGCCACTTTTTGATACCGTTTGCATGCAAGCTAGTTAGTTCGTGCAGATACTCTATTTTTGGACAAATTTTCCCACGTGATGTGTTCAAGGACCGTCAGAAATTCGAAAATCCAAAGATAATTTCTGTTTTTACAGTTTCTTGCTGTGATTCATGATGTCATTCTGAAAAACCTCATTGCCAAAACTCATTGCCAAAAAGTTTTCAAGAAAAAAAAATTGCTAGAAAAGAAAAACAAATTCCAAAAGTTTATGAAAACTACCCAAAAATTGAAAAGGAAAAAAAAAAAAAATCACCAGAATTATTTTACTATATTCTGTAAATGCTGCTGTCGCACTTAAAGTCTCGCCGTTCAAACTTCAAAACTTTCTGTGGAAAACAAAATGAATTTAATATTTGTATTGAACCACCAAAACCGATTCGACTGATTCTGATTGTCGACGTGTTATGTGGTTGTTGTGATTGTGATTGTTTATAAGGTGCTGCAGACGTGTATGCGATATGTCACACCGCCGTCGCGTCACGCCGCCGCATCACACCGTCACGCCATCACGTTTGGTTCTGTGTAAAAATGTAAAGACAGGACCTCGTGGTGCCGTCTCTGTGTGAAAAGGTCTCGTGTGTTTGTGCACGTCCTTCGTGTCACCGCTGCGTCCGTCAGCGCCCGCGTCGACCTCCTCAGTCAGAGCGGTGTGAATGTGCGGCTGCCGCGCCCTCGTTGACCTCTGAGGACTAAAGTCAACTCGATGACGTCAGACTGAATCTCAGCGCTCTCGCTTTCCAATAAAAGATAATTCATCCCATCCTCGTATCTCTCGATCAGATCCAGACCTCCTCTGAAATCCCTCCAGCCGACACACTGCTCTGTGTGTGTGTGTGTGTGTGTGTGTGTGTGTGTGTGTTTGAGATTTCCAAATTTAACCTCAGCTCATTAAATCGACATCTGAAGCAGTGGTTCCCAACTGGTGGGTCGCGGTCCAAAGCGGGTCGTGGGTTCATTTTGATGATGACCGCGTCAAGTTTGTGTAAATCAAACTTTATTTTGAAGTACAGTGAATTTGCAGCACAGAGCTTTTATTTTGAAATTTTGAAGTGTGGTTTTCTGCAGTCGGTTGAAAAACTGAACAGTTACTATTTTACTTTCCTGTTTTTGTTTTTTTGTGTTTTTTAAAACAAAAAAGAAAGAATAGACTGAAGGGACTGTTCTTTATTTATCGGGTGGGGGTCTTGAGTCTCCCTGAGTGACCTTAGAAAATGCTTGAGAAACAAACAAAAGAAATGTTAGAGA
>NW_024629900.1:0-1381 GCF_008729295.1 Plectropomus leopardus
TTTATTTAAATCATTCAATGTCTTTGTACAACACTGGCTTGCACAACAAAATACAGCTGTAATAGGAATTATACACTGGGGAAACGTTTAAATACAGTATAAATAGCAGCTAAAGGATTTAATTTTCAAGATAATGCATTCATTTCATCCTGTAAAGCTTGTGTTGGAATAATTCAAGCTGAATACTGGTGATAAAATTTTTGTGGACTGGAAAAAGAGTATTTCTCACTTATTTGTTCAATGTATATATAACAATGTTTTGGATGGATGTTGCCAACTTTCTAGAATAGAAACTTAAGATAAATGTTGAAGTGTGCTTGATGTAATGCTAAACTTCATGAAGATGACATTGAAAATAAGAACTTGTCTATCATACGTTTCATTAGTTTTTGTAAAATTGCATATTGACAAAAAAAATGGTCACAAACTAAACTGACTTTCCTGCATCTTGTTAATGAATTCCAGCAATAAAGCACAATACCATTTAATTTTAAGAACACTTAAGGTATTAAGACATTTAAGTTGTTAAACAATGATATGATACATGTAAAACAAAACAAAAAAATATTATATTTGTTTGTTTGTTTGCTTTGCAGTTTTTGTCTCCTTATTTTGTTTTTGGTTTGTTTGTTTGTTTGTTTGTTTGTTTGTTTGTTTGTGTCTATCTATCTGCATGTATTTCTGTAAATTAACTTGTGTACAAAAGAAAGTTGGGAAAGAAATGGGCGAACTTATGTCCACCATCTTCGACTACACCAAAGGTGCATTCCATTTAACATTACATGAAGAAATTAACATGTCAAGTCTTAAATAGGTATTGTAAAGATACATTTTAGTAGTAAAATGTAAAGCCTGTGTTGGAATGATTCCAGCCGAGTATTGATAATAAATGTGTTTTATCATGGACTGGAAAAGGAGAGTATTTATCAATTATTTTTCCATATACACTCTACTATACTATACTTATATCATTTGAATAAAATTATACAAAATACACATCATACAACATTTTTTAATGTTTGGAAAATTCCATAATGATAAGGAAAAATAGTCAGAAACTAAACCAACATTCCTAAACTTTATTGGGCTATTGAATTTCAGCAATGTAGTACAATATTATCGAATGCTGAGAACAAAAAAAGCTGTTCAGACAATTAAGTTATTAGGAAATTAAAATCTAATGCATTTAACATAAACTCTGGAATTATGAAATGTGAATGCAACTATTGTTTGTTTCTTTGCTTTTTAGTTTATTATTTTTATTTATTTAGTCTATGTATCTGTAGGTATTTCTAAAAATTAAATTATGTTCAGTAAAGAAAGTGGGGTAGCATTTTAAACAAATATATTTAAAGACCAGAGTTGACCAAAGAGCTGCACA
>NW_024629901.1:0-1684 GCF_008729295.1 Plectropomus leopardus
CTATCTATCTATCTATCTATCTATCTATCTATCTATCTATCTATCTATCTATCTATCTNNNTCTATCTATCTATCTATCTATCACCCAATAGAGGTCCTGTGTCCATGCCTCTACAAGTCAGAGTCAAGTCCAATCCAAGGAGGCCCCACTGTGGATCAGGGCATCTGTGGGGTACCAGCACATCCACCCACAAATGTTTGATCAGATTGGTATCACAGGCATTTGGAGGCTAAGGTGACATCTTGAGCTCTTTGTCACATTCCTCAGGCCATTCCTGAACATTTTTCTATGGTGTGACAGAGCGCTTTGTCCTGCTAGGGGGTCCACTGCCATCGGGGAGTGTTGTTGTCATGAGGGGTACGTCCTTGGTCTGCAATGGTGTTTGGGTGGGTGGAGTGTGTCAGGTGGTATCCACATGAATGCCTACACCCAAGGTTTCCCAGAAAAACATTGCTTTGTACTGAAATAATCAATGTTATGCACGTCACCAGCTGATCCACATGCAACCAAAAGAAGATTTAATAAAATATATTTTGAATGATGTTTAGTCATGCAAGTGGCATATCTCTAGGAATGGCAGTGTTGGTTTGTTAGTGTGTCTGTTGGTCAGTCAGTCCACCACTCAGGTCCAGACTGAAATACTAAAAGACTATTGAGTGCATTCCCATTAAATTTTCATTCTTGTGACTCTCTCGTGTTTTTGGATTTTTGCTTATGGTGTATTTTTTGTGTTTTCTCCAGTGCCTCCCATCTCCAAGCTCCAGCGCCTCCTCGCTCAGCCCCTCGTCGTCGTGCACAGTCCTCGCCGCATCCACCACACCTCTGGATCACCGCCACCTTCCACCTCAGCAGCCTCACCAGCTCGTGCCGCCTTCACGAGCCCCTGCCTCTCCTGCCACCTCTGCCCATACGATCCCTGGCTCCTCTCTCCTCTGCCATTCCCTTCCTCCACACTTCATTAAACACGTTGTTAATTGTTCCCTCAACCTGTCTGTGTGTTTGCTCCTGGTACCTCTCCCACCCACAGTTCCCGGAACCGTCACAATATCTCAACTACTGGATGGATTATGGTACCATTTAGTACAAGCATTCATTGTCTTTAAAGGATGAATTGTCAAAACATTTACCCCCCTGTTCTTTCATGTGGCACAAACAAAACTAATGACATTCCCATCAGGTGTTTCAGATGTTTGTGTTCAGTGCTTATCAGCAAATGTAAACCTACCAACACACAAAACCGAGATGGCAAACATTTTATGCATTAAACATCAACAAGAGCTTAACATCAACATGAAGGTAACTTTTCTGACACATCCAGCACCTCCAAAAAACCAAATAAAAAAAAAAAAAACAATAAAAAAGCAATGGAAAGGTCGTGAGGCCACACTTTTGCGGTTTGCATTCACACTAAAAATCAAGACATAGACATTTAAATACTATTTCATCTTTAAGTGTAAGATGTCCAATACAAACATCTTGATCATTTTATTTAAGAAAAACAATGGATTCTTATACAAACTGCAAGACAAATCAAAGGTTTTCAAAGGTTAAGTCATCCATTTTCACTCAGAGCCCAAATCAACAAAGGAAAGTTTAAATAATTAATAAACCCATGAACCCTTAATGAGTTTCACAGGAGTTTATTTGCCATAAGAGAATACTGAAGATTGGCTCATTAGTATC
>NW_024629902.1:0-1579 GCF_008729295.1 Plectropomus leopardus
CCCTTTCTTCTCCTCTCTCCTCTCCTCTCCTCTCCTCTCCTCTCCTCTCTCCTCTCTCCTCTCCTCCCCTTTCTTCTCCTCTCTCCTCTCCTCTCCTGTCTCCTCTCCTCTCCTCTGCTGAAATTTAGCTCAGAGGGCCGAACTTAAAAAATTCAGAGTAGAGATTTAAGATTTAATCTCGTAGATTTAATAGAAGTTTCAACATGCATTTTAAAAAAAACAAAAACGTCTGTGACGTTTTTTTGGGCTCCGGCGTTTAAGAATAAATCGACTCAGGCGGTAAAACGCGGCGGTGGAGTCCAGCGATGTCGGCAGTCAGAGGCTGTAAAAACTAAAGTGAGTGTGAATATTTAAAACAAATAAAGTCAAACTGAGCTCGTGAAAAAAGAGAAATATCTGCTGAGTCTTCAGCTCACTTCCTCCGTTTCTGCTAATAAATATCACATCAATTTAGTGTGAAAAAAGCAAACAAACATGTAAACAAAAGGCTTTCTGAGAGAGAAAAAAAGAAATAAATTTTTGTTTCTTTGTTTTTTTTAAAAAACACAAAAACACACCGAATGTCCCGCAAACAAACAAAAATCCTCAAACGAGTCGATAAACATGTTGGAAACATAATAAAAATATCAATAGTATGTTTTATCTTGTGTGTAGTCTTTATACATACATACTTCATACTATCAGTAAGTAAGTAAAAAAATGATGCTTCACAAAGGCAATAAAAGTGTTTCTGTTATTTAACCGACGCTCACTGATATAAACAGAGTGGACAGAATAATCTATATTTGTATTAAAGCTTTCGTTCATAAAATGCAGCTCGAGGTGCTTTACATGCATGAGTGCTAAAAATTAAAAAACTAAAAATATATAGAAATATAGACAATAAATGGAAAAAATTAAAATCATGATAAAGGACATGGATACCATAACTAAATAATCTGAAGACAGGCTGGAAAAAATGTTATAAAAGTGCAAAAAAGCAGAAATAACAGAAACAAATATTTGTGTTCCGGCTCATTTTATTTGCACATTTCTATCAGTCAATCATCATTTATAATTACATATCTAAAATTATGTTATAGACTTATTAGAATTTTTAAACATTTTTTTGAAGGAAGGAAAATTTCTTGTACTTTTTACCAATTTATTGCTAATTTTGCTAATTTTCATTTCTCTTTTTCCCATGTTTTTGAAAGAGATCACTCCAGTTTTCTCAGATTTTGTACGCGGTTCACTGGAATGAGAGCTTGTTTTTTGCCAGCTCGGCGCCGTTGTGTCAGACGGATCAGTTCTCATTATGTCACCCACCAGCAGGAGTGTTTATTCGTGCGGCGCAGTGCATTCTGGTAGTTGCAGTTTTTCTGAATGTCGTGTAAAAGTGTCCTTTGTCTGTTTTCTCTGGTCATGTAGCACCGATTTCAAAAGGATTTGTGTCTCTTTACTGCAGAGACATCTCAGTCTATTCGGTAGATCGGCTGTGAAAATGATTATCAGTGTTTTTATGAATGTTTCTAACAGCTGGTGCTGTGTTGGGATGTATCGACACTGCAGAGGTTTATCTGTGATGGTCAAATGTTTT
>NW_024629903.1:0-3641 GCF_008729295.1 Plectropomus leopardus
ATTACTGTTTGCTTCTCTTGTCATGTAATGTTGTGTTGTCTTGGACCCAGGAAAGACCATAATTTTTTGATATTTTTAAAATAATTCTCCCTCATTTTTTATGACTAATTTTAAGGTTATTTTGTTCATAAACTTTTACTAATTTCTTGCAATTTGTGAGACATACTATGCCAAGTAAATCATTGCCTTTTTTCTGCAATTCATTGAAAGAAAAATTCCTCGGGTTTCAAGGTAACTACCTTATGGGAGGCGTCCAAATGCAGCACAAGAAAACTGACGTCAAACTAGGTCATAAGGGGTTAAAATGATGGATTATGAGACCAGCTCTCAAAGAAATGCATCAAATGTTTAATATAACGTTGGACAAAGGTTTTTTGTCTGTCACTCTTTCTATTCTTTCGTTCTTCAGTGTAAAAGTCTCGTTTCTGTCTGCAGCTCTTTGGCCATGTTGCAGATTGCCTGGGCGACTTCATGGAGAAGCAAAAAATCAAGGATAAAAAACTCCCTGTGGGATTTACGTTCTCCTTCCCCTGTGCCCAGTCCAAACTCGACGAGGTAAACACCAACACAAATGTGATGTATACTGTAGTTCAATGTTCGAGGGATAACTGCCATCAACCTTAAGACTATTGTCATTTTTTAAATATTTTAGTGAGTTGTTTGTTTCTTTTGTCAAAATTTGATGCTGCAAGATCAAATGTGACATTGATGCGTACGATTTTGATCTTGTGGAGTCAAAATGTGTAAAATATAAGTAAGCAAATTGTGGCATATTTTAGAAAATTACCTTTGCAAATGTTTGCTTTTTCAGAAAATATAAATGTTAATGTAACTGTGCTCTTAGTGTCTTTAGGAGGAAGCGCTGTAGGAAAGAGATACCGTGATTTGAATAGCAATGGTGGTTCGTTTTGGACACGCCAAGCCGGTCTAACAGTAAAGTTTGCCCTTGCGCTTGTTTTATAGGCGGTCTTAATAACGTGGACAAAGAAGTTTAAAGTCAGCGGTGTAGAAGGAATGGATGTTGTGAGTCTTCTCAACAAGGCCATCAAGAAGCGAGGCGTAAGTGTGCTTTTTTTTTTTACCTAAAACATTTGCATACAAAACAAAAAAAGGAATTTTCTACATGGTTTCATTGTTTGATTCATTTTAAAATACACTAACTGTTGTGATTATTTCAATAGTCAAAATATATTTTAAAGAGAAAATGATGTTGCTTGTTCCAACATGATATATGTGTATTTTTTGATTTGGTTTTGAGTTGAACATCATTTTGTTTTTTCAGGACTATGATGCCGACATCATGGCGGTGGTGAATGACACAGTTGGCACCATGATGACCTGCGGATTTGACGATCAGCGCTGTGAAGTCGGCATCATTATAGGTAAAAACACAGACTAGTAGAGACATTAAGCTGTGAAGTGACAGGCAGTTGTCTGACCTAAAAAAACATCACATTATGTCTTAATGTTTTATGTTATTTTCATAATTACACATGTAAAGTTACACATTTTTCTGTTTTCATTTTAATACTAAGTTTGTGTTTTTGTCTTGGTCTGAGTGCTGATTTGATTTATAGTATTTGTCTTCATCCTGTCATGGCTTCTATTTCACTTATTACTGACGCTTTTGTTTAATCTCCACTGAATTAACCTGCTATTACTATTACTGTCTTTTTAACTATTTGAAAAAAATCAATTTACAGATTGTGGAAAAAATACACTGACTAGTAAAGCTCCTTCAATGAGCAAATTAAGTCGATTATGCAAAATGATGTAAGAAAATAAACTTCACTGTGGGCCGGTGCTGCATTCTGTGGGAAAGAAATGACGCTCTCATAAAATCAGTTTTGAAATCTTTTTTTTTTTAACTCTTTGAGACCTGAGAAAATTGGCTTGATGTCTTTCAGAAACATTAGGAAAAAGACAATGAGCAACTAGAAGAGATGACCCAAAAAAAACTGTAAAAAGTTAAAGAAAATTACCTTAAAATTAGAGGGGAAGCAAAACTAACAAAAATAAAGTAAAAGAAGAAAGGAAATTACATGAAAAAAAGTGCTTAAAAATAATAATTCTGTAAAATAATTTTATATATATACTTATAATTGTAAACGTTTTTCTCTAGCTTTTTTAAAAATAATGCTACAAATATGTTCCTTTTTCTTGCATTTTGCAATTTGCAGGGCAGCTCTTGCTAAGTTTCTCATTGCTATTTTCCCAAAGTTTAAAAAAAAAAGCAAACCAATTTGCTCAGGTTTGAGAGTCGAAATGCTTGTTAAGGCGTCTGAATGCAGCACAAGAAAAGTGATGTCGATCAAGGTTTCAAAGTTTTAAAAAAGACCAAGTAAACGCATATATCCAAAGCACCTTTCAGCTCTGTAATCGCAGTTCTACATGTGGGGGCGCCAAAGATATTTAGCATCATGAGCATCAGTGTCCCTGCGGAGCTCCACAGAGCAAAAGTCATGCAGCTCTGCGTCCTTTCAGGGACGGGAACAAACGCCTGCTACATGGAGGAACTGCGTCACATTGACCAGGTGGAAGGAGACGAAGGCCGCATGTGCATCAACACCGAGTGGGGTGCCTTCGGGGATGACGGGTCCCTGGAGGACATTCGCACAGAGTTTGACCGTGAGATCGACAGGGGCTCCATCAACCCCGGGAAACAGCTGTAAGACGGTCCTTCACTGCTTTATTTATTTATTCAAGTTTTAGTCTTTATGTCCTGCTTGAGAAAACATGGAGACACTACAGACTGACTTTTCAAAAAAGCCACACTAGATATGATTTTTTTTTAACCCTTTGATACCTGAGCATATTGACTTGATTTCATAAAAAAAGAAACAAAAATAAGAAATAAAGAAATAAAATAAAAACAAAAAAAGGGGGAAAAATACCTCAAGAGAGAGCTAAAAATTCTATATTTTTTTCTTTTTATGTAATAAAATACTAAGCATATTATAAAAAGAATTATGAATATAGTTTCTAGACAATTTTTCCTGTTTTGTTGGGGTTTTTTTTGAGAATTTCTAAAAATCCCTGCAACGAATTTTCAAATAACTTCCTCATCACCTTTTACATATTATTTTACAGTTTTGTCAGCGTTTTTGAAAGAAATCAAACCAGTTTTCTCAAGTTTCAGAGGTTTAAATGTTTGTGAAAGGCTTCTGAATGCAGCACAATTTCGACCCAGGTGTTAAAGGGTTAAAATATGCTGCTTTGAATTAAATTTAGGACCAAATTTACAATAACCAAAACTGAAGAAAAAAAACATGGATTTACAACAGTTGGGTTGGAAACAATTCTGCATAAATGTTTAATGCAACATAAAAAAAATGTTTTTTGGGGGAAATACCCAGCATTTTTGGCAAGTTTGTCATGACAATGGTGCGTGTCTCACTCTGAATGTTGGATTCCACTGCCCTAATCCCCGGCGTGTTGAGTTTGGATAAACTGGTTGCACAAAATACAACAAGTTATGTATGCACTGTCGTGTTTCGGCTGCAGACATGCTGCAAAATCTTGGTTTAATGGCCATTTTTTGTAGTATTTGCACTTCCCCATGTTGTCCAGGGTCTGCTCTAAGCATCCCGACCAGAAACAAAATATGAGTGTTGTTAGTTGGAGGCATTTGGGATTTTTTT
>NW_024629904.1:0-3457 GCF_008729295.1 Plectropomus leopardus
ACACACACACACACACACACACACACACACACACACACACAAGCACATGGATAAAAAAAAACAAGACTTTGATCACAATGTTATTTAGACAATTTTTAGATCAAAATAAAGATTTCAGCGCGCAGTATCAGATTTAAACCTCTGTGGGATTTAGACCTAAAAAACAAGGTCATAACTATCATATTAATACTATTTTTTAATATGTCGTATAAACCAAGGATTCCTGTTGATCCTTAAAAAGCACTGAAATCATTCATGTTAATGTAAGGTCATAATCAGATTTAAAATGTCTTAAAATAGTCAGCCAAAAGTCTAAACAATGCTAAAAAATGGGAGGTAGGACTTAATTAATCTTTCTTTTTTTTACATTTTGCATTGCAATGTCAGAATACTTGGTCATATTTATTTATCTTGCTCCTAAATGCAAGTGTCTCATTTTTAGTTTTTTAAATTTATTTTGCATTTAATTATGGTTACTGCAGAATTTTTCTTAAATTTCTTTCCAAGTGGTGTTAAAACTGTCTTAAATCTAACCTGTGTTACGCTACCTAAATGTTGTATTATTATTATAAACATGTATTTCCTCTGTGTGTGCGTGTGTCTGTGTGTCTGTGTGTCTGTGTCTGTGTGTGTGTGTGTGTGTGTGTGTGTGTGTGTGTGTGCGTGCGTGCGTGCGTGCGTGCGTGCGTGCGTACCTGCGTGCGTGCGTGCGTGCGTGCGTGTGCAGGCCTGTAAGCTGGCCAGCCTGCTGAAGGAGGCCGAGCGGCGCCGCGAGGACCTGCAGGGCGAGCTGAGCGGCCAGGTGCTGGAGGTGGAGCGCTCCAAGGCCGACATGGAGGAGCTGCTGCAGCACAACGCCCGTCTGCAGCGGGACTCAGAGGAACACCAGGCCCTCAAAGGAGCCTACAACGCCCTGCTCAACAGGTCACAGGCAGCACACGTACAGATTCCTAAAAACTCAGCGTTTCTGCAGGGACTCATCATAGCTCATCATCTCGTTATGGGCAAATTATGATTTTAACTAAATTCACTTTTTGCTGCTCATATGGATCGAGGTCAGTTCAGCTTCAGAGGACTTTTTGTTCTCCTTTAGCTAGATTTTTTTTTGCAGTATAAAGTGAAAAACATCTGCATTTTTCAGACACACAAAAGATGAAAATAAAGTGCCTCAGTGCTAATTAAAATGTTAAATATGTGATAAATACCAATAAAAACACTAAATTATAGAAAAGAAACCTTAATTAAAAACAATCTAAAAAATGCTTACTGCTTGCAAACTTTTCTGCTTTTCACATGTTTCCACAACAAATGCACTTTTCTGGTTTTTGAGTGAGATGAATTGTTTGAAAGCAACACACAGACTGCCCCTAATTCCCCGTCATTTCTTCATTTTATGTCTTTTTTCGTCTTTTTTAAGTGTCTAACAGGTCGATCTCTTGTTCAGGTTCAATGAGAGCGAGCGGCTGCTGAAGGAGCTGCAGGCGGCTCACATCTCGCTCACCAAACAGAGCGACTCTCTGAGGAAGAACCACGAAGCTCTGCAGCTGCAGCACGAAAAGTATTTGTACTTTCTTTGGACGTGAATACTACCGGACGCAAACTTTTAACCCTTGAGTCATCGGCTTTAATTTGAGGTTCGGGCCGAAGCGTCCTCTTTGAATGCTGTCTGTGTTTCGCAGGATGGCGTCGGCGTTGGAGGAGCGAGAGGAGGAGGTCAGATCCCTCCGTTCAGATCTGCAGCAGAAGAACAGCGACATCGCAGGTGAGTCTGACATCGAAACGTCGGTCAGCTCAGAGTGTGCAGAGCCGTCTTTAACTGACAGCAGTTTTATTTAAAGAGCATCTTTCCAACAATTAAATACGTCTTTTTTGTGTGTTTTGGGGCTTTTATCGTCTTTATTGCAGTGCAGCAAGAGAGTGACGGGAAAGACAGACAAAGAATCAGGACGGCACGCATGAAATACATGTTTGAACATGTCAAACATTTCGTTTGAACAATGATTTTGGTCTGTAAAGTGCAGAAAATGAAGAGAAAAATCAAAACGCTCAACATGAAAACTCGAGTTTTGTGTGTGCGAGCTCCTCCACCAACTGAAGCCGAGCAAGGTCGGCTTTTGTTGCTTCAGCTGTGGTACTGAAGGGAGTGAAGTTCAATGTCAGATTCCCAGAATTCAACACTAATCCGTGTCACCGTGTGCTTCGTCTCGTTCCCGTCAGGGCTTCGTGGTGACCTGCGGGCCGAGGAGGAGAAGGTGAAGGAGAAGGATCAAGAGCGGAGAGATCTGGAGGAGACGGTGGATGTTTTGAGGAAAGAACTGAACAAGACGGAGCAGGCCAGAAAGGACGCCAGCATCAAGGTGACGAAGAGGAGACCGTTTGTCTTCTTCAGGCAGAAAAACACGGCAGTCGAAATATCAAATGATGCATCATCCCGAGTCTGGTCACACCTGCAGATATTTTGCAAGTTTGCAACTCATATTTTCAGGCCCCGACCCCCAATATTTGTGTTTCAATTTTCTATATTTCAAAATACAGCTTTTACAACCATGTAACACATCATATATAGTTGTGATATAATACAGAATAAAATGCAAGAGAGAGAAAATAATGAAATATAAAGGCAAAAAATACATAAAATACAAACATAATACTATTTTCAACCATTTATAATCTTTTTTATATCACCAAACAAAGTCTGAATTAACAGTTTATTATACAGGTAGAAAACAAAAATAATACACAACAACAGCAAAATAATATGTAAAATTAAATTTAAACAGGCAAATGAGCAAATAAGAGATTTTATGCAAGAAAACAATAAGACAGAGGAGGTTTTTAACCCTTTGAACCCTCAGCAAATTGGTTTGATTTCTTTCAAAGATGCGGGGAAAAAGAGCAACGAAAGAAGAAATGACCCCAAAAAATTTTTAAATGTGTAAAAAGTAAAATAAAAAAAAAAACATAAATCAAAACAAAAAACGCTATTAAAACAAACAGCAAAGTGCTTAAAAATATAATAATTTAGAAACACAATTGTACATTTTTAATGGATGGATATTACAAATGTAGTTTTTCCCTAGTTTTATTCTTTTTCCCCTCAAAATTATTTTCTAAATCTAATTTCTTGCATTTTGTGGAACACTTCTTGCCAAGTTGCCCATGGCCTTTTTTCATTGCTTTTGAAAGAAATTGCATAAACATGTTGAAAATTCAAAGGGTTAAATACTTTAGTTTAATATAAAAATAAAAGATTTAAATGTAAAACACGGCTGGACAATGACAAGAAAAAGGTCATAAAATCACAAATTTATCTGCACTTTAAACAAATTTTCTTCAGTTTTTGGACTTAAATGACACAACGTGTGACTAAAGATGGACATAAGCCTCCGTCTTTAACATTGCATGTTTACATGTAAACGTTTCCCTTAATTTAGATAAATAAATTTAAACTGAAATT
>NW_024629905.1:0-2327 GCF_008729295.1 Plectropomus leopardus
ATTATTGATATATCTGATTTGGATGGATGTTGGTAAAAAAAAAAAAAGGAAGAAAGTGCCAAAAAGTATTATTTCTCTTTTCTTGTAGTATAATGTTTAATATATAATTAAGAAAATTGTAATTATAGTTTCCTGAACATTTTTAAAATTTCCCTGTTCTCGTTTTTTTTGCAGTTTCTTGCCCAGTTGCTTTTTGTTTGTTTTTTTCCTGTATTTTGAAAGAAATCAAACAATTTTCTGAGATTTCGCGGTTAAAATGTTTGTGAAAGGCATCTAAATGCAGCACGAGAAAACTGATGACGGTCCAGGTGTTAAAGGGCTGAAATGTCTGTCTTTATATATTATAATTAACGGTCTGAGCGGCTGTGTTGACAGTGTGCGCCGTGTTTCTGCTTCAGGTGAACAACAGCACCATCCTGGGAGCGTCAGGAGACTACGCAGACTACCAGCACCTGAAGCAGATCATCGAGCAGATGGTGTAAGTCCACAGAGATGTGACCTCCTGCACGAGGAGCCGCTCTGAGCTCAGATATCAACATTAATTTTTGTGTCCGTCAGGATCGACGAGGAGCTGCTGGGCGACGGTCACAGCTACAGCCCCAAGGCGGTCCACTCCTGGCTGACCAGAGTGATGTACAACCGGCGCAGCAGGATGAACCCGCTGTGGAACACCGTGGTGATCGGAGGTTTCTACAACGGAGAGAGGTGAGCGCTCCTCACTCCTCTTCTCCTGTTTCTGATCTGACATTTTGTAAATCACCTCTCAATATGGCTGTTATATAAAATAAATAAATTAAAGAAAGCTTGTCATTAATGCAAACCCATCACTTTATTCCAGACGTTATGATTTGTCCTTTAGGTCAGTGTAGTTTGAATTTAAGTTATTTGATAATTTGTCATTCAGTGCTGTTCTGGTTTTGTGTCTTCAGTCTAAATCGGTCAAATAATCACATCCCTTTTTTTAACAAAACAGAGAAAAATATAAAAGTGCTGTGAAAAAAATGGACTTATGAATAAAAATAAATAAATAAATGTGGAATTATGAAATTAAAATCCCCAAAATAAGTGAAAGAAGTCCTTTCCAAATAAAAACGTATAACTTTATTCAGCTCTGTTGATGCTTTTATATTCATATCTACATTTATTTATATGTTGATATATTTATTTTTAAATTGGTGATTTATCTGAAAGACACATTTGTTTGTTAAATATTGTCTTTATTGGGGTTCCATCCAACACGTCTTGTGTTTTATTTTAATTTGTGTTATTGTAATTTGATTTTATTTCACTGCAGTCTGGTTTTGTTTTAAAGTACTTGTATATAAAATGTATTATTGTCATGACAAGGTACAATGTAGATTTATTAGTCACGTTTTAAACGTAGTTTGTCATTATTTCATCTGTCCTCCTCCCAGTTTCCTAGGTTACGTAGACAAGCTGGGCGTGGCCTATGAGGCACCCACAGTGGCCACGGGCTTCGGAGCGTACCTGGCTCAGGTGAGTGAGTGTGTTTATACCGCAGCCCAAAGATTGTTAATACAGAGTCTGACTTTTATATATTTGCATCGACTTTTAATGTTTTTATTACATCTCTGAAATCTGTGTTAAAATGTGTTAATCTGTGTGTGTGTGTGTGTGTGTGTGTGTGTGTGCAGCCTCTGATGAGGGAGGTGTTGGAGAATAAGGTGGAGATCACTAAGCAGGAGGCTCGGGAGCTGGTGGAGCGCTGCCTCAAAGTGCTCTACTACAGAGACGCTCGCTCCTACAACAGGGTGAGTACACGTTAGCTGTCCACTGATCCTGAGTCAGCTGCTCAGAGCCATACAAAATAATATCTAAAAAAAAATATGGGGGGAAAAGACAGTGAGCAGCTTGGTAAGCTCTTAAATTGCTCATTGCCTACTGCCCATGTCTTTGAAGGAAATCAAGCCAATAAGCTCAGGGTTTAAAGGGTTAAAGTAGCAGTGTTTTTACTTGTTTTACTGGATTCATTGTGATGTTTTTTATTTTAGCACGAGATCGCCATAGTAACAGAAGAGGGCGTGGAGATTATTGGACCTCTGTCGTCTGAAACCAACTGGGACATCGCTCACATGGTCAGGTAGGGTCAGAGGTCACGTTTGCAGTCGCAGAGCTGCCAGCTGCAGCTGCTTCACAGTAAAAACCCTCCAGCTGCTCAGAAATGCATGAAAAAAGTAATAATGAGGCGTCTGTGGAGGGTTTTAACTGTCAAGCAGCCGGAGGATTTGAGTTGACATCAGTTTTCTTATGCTGCTTTTAAAAAGTCTGAAAAAAAATATTTAAGCTTTTCTAAGTGTCCCTGAAAA